>NW_006771835.1:71209-98616 GCF_000442215.2 Lipotes vexillifer
TAGACTATTACTCAACCATAAAAAAGAACAAAATTCTGCCATTTGCAGCAACATGGATGGACCTAGAGAACATTATGCTTAGTGAAGTAAGTCAGACAGAGAAAGACAAAAACTGTATGATATCACTCATAATTGGAATCTAAAAAATAATACAAATGAACATATATGCAAAACAGAAACAGACTCAGAGATATAGAAAACAAACAAACCAGTGGTAACCAAAGGGAAGAGGGGAGAAGGGAGGGGCAAATTAGGGGTACAGAATTAAGACATACAAACTACTATGTATAAAATAGATAAGCAATAAGGATATATTGCTATTACATGGAATTAAAGCCATTATCATGTAATAACTTTTAATGGAGTATAATCTGTAAAAATACTGAATCACTATGCTGTACACCTGAAACTAACACAATATTGTAAATCAACTATACTTCAATTCAAAAAACTCAAAGAAAGAGCGAACAGAAAAGTAGTTGCCACAGGCCGGGGGGAGGCAGATAGAAATAGGGAGAGATTGGTAAAAGGGGACAAACTTTTAATTATAAGATGAATGAAATCTAAGCATCTAATGTATAACATGGTAACTATAGTTGATAACACTGTATTGTATTGATATAACTGAAATATGCTAAGAGGGTAGAACTTAAATGTTCACACACACACACACACACAAAAGATAAATATGTGAGGTGATGGATATGTTAATTAACTGGATGAGGGAAATCCTTTCACAATGTATATGTATATCAAATCACCATGTAAATACCTATTTTATTTGTCAACTATATCTCAAAAAAGCTGAAAAAGAGAACTGTTTGACTAATAACAAAACAATCTAACTTTAAAAAATGAACAAAGATATTTGAACAAACACTGTACCAAATAAGAGCTACAGATAGGAAATACACACATGAAAAGATGTTCAAAAAGCAAATTAAAAACCATAAGACACTATACATAAAGACTACTATGGAATGGTTAGAATTACAGTATGTAACCATGTCAAGTTGGTGAGAATGTGGCTAACTAGAACTCTCATCCACTGCTGGTAAGAGTATATAAAGTGTTTCTTTAAAAGTTAAACCTATCATAAGACTCTGCCAATATCAGGTATTTACCAGAGAAAATGAAAGCACACGTCTGCACAAACATTTGTACACGAATTTACACAGCAGCTATATCTATAACAGCCAAAAACTGGAATGAAAACAAATGTCCATCAACAATTGACTGGATTAACAAACTAGTATTTCTACACAATGGTATACTTCTCAGCAATGAAAAGGAAATGATACACAACAGCATGGATAAAATTCAAAATAACTATGCTGAATGGAAGATGCCAGGGGAAAGATTACATACTCTATGATTCCATTCATATAAAATTCTGGAAAATGCTAACATCCATAGTGACAAAAAGCAGATCAGCAATTGCATGGTAACAGAGTTGGAGGAAGGAATGAATTACAAAGAGGTATGAAGAAACTTCTGAGGGTGATGGAATTGTTTATTATTTTCATTGTACTGATGGTTTCAGGAATATATATGTCAAAACTCAACAAACTGATGCTTCACATATGTGTTATTTATTGTCTGTGAATTATACCTCAATAAACCTGTAAAAAGTAATACATATCTCACAGGATTATTGTAAGAATAAGGTATTGCACATAATAAGTATCAAATGAGCATGTAAAAATGCTGTTATTCTGGCACAGGATAAACATTTGATAAACATTAGCTTCTCGTGTAACAACTGAAAAAGTACTCAAGTAACTAATTCAATGTTCAAAGCACCTAAGTTATACCTTAGCTTCTTCCTCTTGTGCTTTTTTAACAATTGCTTGTAACTGCACCTCTCGTTTAAATTCAGCATGAAGTAATTTCTCTTCCATCATCCTACGTCGTTGGTCTAGTAACTCTTCTTTCCACTTCCGGACATCTTTCTCCTATATGCAATGAATTATCACATCATTAATTTCAGCATACATAGTCACTTGACAAGAAGTGCAAACAGATAAACAGCTTAGGAATTATAAAGTCAAGAACGTGGGAAGACCTAAAGGATCATGACTAATGATTACGAACACAGCCTATGCAGCCAGACTGATGAGTTCATAATCTACCATGGTCACTTGCTAGATATATAAACTGGGCAACTTTTTTAGCCTATGTCTCAGTTTCCTTATCTATAAAGAGAATAGTAGTAGTACCTAACTCATAGGTTTTCAAGATTGAGTGAATATATGTAAACTCTTAGAACAGTACATTAGACACTGCTCAAGAGAAATATTTGCTGTTATTATTATACTGCACTATGAGCACACTTAAAATGAAAATAGTGTATATGTCTTATCCTTATAAACATTAATGGCTCTATAACCCAAATTCAAGACAGATAATTTTATCCTAGAAATTGAAAAAAAGGTGAGAAGTCTGAAAAATAAATATTTGCATAAGAAACATTCTCTGAAGGAACAGAGAGTTTTGACTATAGAAGAATAATTACATTAGCTCCCTTTACTTCCTTAAAACAATATCAAATAGGAGAAGTAAAAGACTTGTCCTGTGCTCCAAGAAATCAGAACCTGCACCTGCAATAAGAATATAGAAAATCAATGTTGGCTCAACATGAATGGGAAGAAAACTAACATTTCAGTTGAATTTTATCTATATAATAATGTATTTAACCACCTAAAAAAAGTATGATGCAGAAACAGTTCTGGATTAGGAGCTAGGAACAGGTCTTTAAAGCTCTAGCTCTGCAAATTATTGGTCATGTGATATTGGTAACTAGCTCTGCAAATTATTGGTCATGTGACATTGGAAACAGCACTTAGCCTCTCCTAGATTCAGTTTTCACATCTATAAAATGGGGTTCGGGGGACTTCCCTTGTGGCGCAGTGGCTAAGAATCTGCCTGCCAATGCAGGAGACATGGGTTTGATCCCTGGTCTGGGAAAATCCCACATGCCACAGAGCAACTAAGCCCGTGCACCACAACTACTGAGCCTGTGCTCTAGAGCCTGTGAGCCACAACTACTGAGCCCGCACGCCACAACTACTGAAGCCTGCGTGCCTGGAGCCTGTGTTCCACAACAAGAGAGGACGTCGCAGTGAGAAGCCCGCGCGCTGCAACGAAGACCCAAGGCAGCCAAAAATAAATAAATAAAATAAAATAAATTTTTTTAAAAATGGGGTTCAGGATCTGTTCAACTCTGTGTGCCTCACAGAGGTATTGTGGTGATCAGATGAGACCATGTATGTATAGAATAGTGTTGAAACAATAACTCATTATATAAATGGAAGGTGGGATTTATCATTTAAATTAATTGAAGGGATACCTACATTGATAGGAAAATTAAACCAGAGAACCTCTAACGTCTTGTACAATTTCAAGAATTTACTATTTTGGGGCTTCCCTGGTGGCGCAGTGGTTGGGCCTGCACGTCCGGAGCCTGTGCTCCGCAACAGGAGAGGCCACAACAGTGAGAGGTTCGCGTACCACACACAAAAAAAGAATTTACTATTTTGTTTGCATGAGTATATGGAGATTATATTATATAGTGAGAAAATAAAGTATATAATTTTATTTGTATTAAAAACACAATAAGAAGGGAAATTATAATTGTGTTAGAACATTTTTCTAAAGCTTAAAATGAAATAATATATTAACTCTTATAGAGCCCCATGACATGGAGACTGTTTTTCATATTAGATCTATTCAATCTAAATGATTAAAATTTGATTAAAATAATTAAATTCTTGAGATTCAGGTAAAGAGAAAAATTACAGATTTTCTTCCTTTCCCAGCCAACTTTTCCACTGTACTAAGGAGAATCTTACGCCACCTCATTTTTACATTCAAATTATTTGGTCCAATTATTTTTCCCAATTTTAAAACAAACAAAAGTAATGCAAATATTTTTAACCTAGGCATATTAGTCCTCCTTTCTAGGACCAGAAGGTAACAAAGGAGTTCACCTATACTATTAACGGTTACCTATCTTCTGTCATGCTATGTTAGGTATGTGTAGTTCACAGACTTCAAGATGGCTCCAAATGATCCCAGCCACCTCGTATTCAGACCCTTGTGTATTTCCCTCCAACACTGTATCAGGATCGTGACCAATACAATTCAGCAAAAGTGATGGTATATCACTTCCAAGATTAGGTTATAAAAGTTTAGCTTCCATTTTGGCAGCTCACTTGTTCATTCTCTCTTTCTCGTCTTCTCTCAGATTACTCTGTGGGAAAGGTAGCAGCCATGTTATAAGAACATCAGGCTATGGAAAGACCCACATGGCAAGATACTGAGGTCCATAACCAACTGCTAAAGAGGAATCCAGGCCTGCCAATAACCATATGAGAATTTGGAAGTGGATCCTTCAGCTCCAAATGACTGCTGCCCCAGACAACAGCTTGACTGCAACCTCAGGAGAGACTCTGAACAAAGAAATAACAACACAAGCCACTCCTGGTTTCCATGCCCAAGAAACTGTGAGCAGTTGTTTTAGGTGAAAATGTGTGTTGCTTTAAGCTGCTAAGTCTTGAGGCCCTTTGTTACACAGCACACATAACTAATACAGTACTCATGTCTGCCATGTGTAACTAACAATAACAATGACCATATGCTGAGCAACAATCACCTGAGCACCATGCTACTGTTTTACTTGCCACTTTCATCATCACAACTGGTTAACAATGATAATTGTCATTTTATGGATAAAGAAATTAAAAGGCAGTATTGTTATGTAATTTGCCCAGGGCATCATATCCTATTATGTGGTTCAAACCAGGATTTCACCTGATTGGTCATCTCCAGAGCCCATGTTCTTTCCACTACACCACACTGACCAGAAGTTACACTGCTCTAAATACTCCAAGAATCTCTTCCATAAATCTAATTAGTGCCCTACTTACTCAAATCTGATCATCTCAAGCTCAAAACTGTCCTACCAATTCACTGAACACTTTGCACAAGACTCCCCAAGGAAACCCCCACTGAAAATGGCAAAAGACAAAGCACAGCTTTAATAATCCATGTGAACTCAGCAAAACATCAATTTACCAGTTTTTTTAGGAATGACAAATTCTGTTTTCTTTCTTTAACAGGTAGCTTTCTGTAACTCAGTAGACAGAAATGCTTTTGCTTCCTAGTAAATTTATTTTTATTGCTCTTTTAGCTTCTCTCGAACCAGAAGAAGTCAAGTTGAAAATAAGCCCATCAATTTAAGGCAATCATACTTCCCTAAAAATTAAAAACTCACCCTTTCTAACAATTTCTGAAGCTTTAATGTTTTCTCTTCACGTAACTTTTCCCTTAGCTGCTGTGCTTTCATTTGTTTTTCTTCATGTTTCTTCTTAGATTCTGCAATTGTTCTATTAATACAAACAAATGGACAAGAGACACAAATGTTTACATGATAAAGTCAATAATATCTTCTTTAGTCTTCAAAGTTCTTAAAATAAATACAAAAAATATACAAAACTAGCTTTGGCCTAAAATTTCACAGAAACATTGTCACTTTTCAATGGATCTGGAAATGTCTTGAATAATGTACCTTAAAATAGTAAGTAGTAACTCCATTTCATAGTCAAGAACATCTAGTTCCCTTCATGTGAAACATTTCAAATTAATTTTCAAAGGCCATACCTTTTACGAGATGGTGAGGAAAGTTTTTCATGCATGTGAATTCCATGTCCTGGAGGTCTAGCAGGTTCCTCCTCTACAATATCCCCCCAGGATGTATTTTGGCGCCAAGATTCACGAGCTGTTTTCAGATAAAAGAAAACCACTATTGCTTAACCACATAATTCTATAAAACCAACATTTGAGAACAGACTTTTAAAAGGCATCCCACTCTTATTTATTTTACACAAAAACCCCATGTAATTAGATCATCTATTTTATACCCCTCTACCTATACATACAACACACACACACACACACACAAACATACAAACATGTAATACCTTCATAATCTGCAAGGACATCGTTCCAATCCATAGACATACCACAGAAAGATACACTTCCACTGCCTATGCTGGCCTAAAATGTAATAAGAAAAATTGAGTAACAAATATTTGAACCAATTATAACCTTATAAAATGAACTATATATGAAATTTTCCTACCTATTGCTCATATATTTCATTTAGCAAACAGTCCAAAACCAGAAAAAAGTTACATACCTCCTACAGTCACAATAATTACCAAGATAAAAATACCACAGCCTATACATTTTAAGAGGAAGACTAACCTACGTGCCATTAACAGCAGAGACAAACCAAGTAATTTTAAAAGAAAACTATTGGGTTTAAACTATTACTACATAAATTCTGACATAGTTAGAGCATACATCAGAAAAGCTAAAAAGTATTTGTTGGGCATTAAAATTTAATAGGATAACACTGCAAACATTCATGATTACTTTTATTCTTTAAGAAATCCCTCTCATCAACATATATATCCTGAGCGCCTAGTGATAGCAAGGCAATGTATCATATACTTTTCACTAGCAGAAGGAAAAATATATCTTCGACTCTTCTTCAATCTGTACAATTATAATCTGAGAAATGTTGCGTATTTACTTACTCTGAGATTCATTTTCTCGATTTGTAAAATGAGAAAACAACTTCCAACTTGTCAATTGCATTATATATAAAAACACTTAGTAATGGTAAAGTGCTTAAAACAAGACTTGCTATTGTTTATCGTATAAGTCTCAATCACCCAGAGAATAAAAATTCTAAAAGCTCACAGAAAAATCACTGTCGTTGTCAGTTTCAATATTGATATCATTGTTTTCTTCAGCTTCAATTTCTCTAGTTAACTGTTCCTCTTCAGCAATAGCACTAGCAATGGCTTCTTCATTGGCCTTTTCTAGACGATCTGCTAGCTCTTCCTTTTTAGCAAGAACTTCTGCCATAGACTATAAAGTTAAAAACAAAATCAGTTGACTGGAAAGTTAAGTAAGTATTTCTTTATGTTCTAATCATAAATAGTATATATAAAAATAGCATTGATCTAGAATTATAAAACTTGGGGTCCAGTTATATGACTCGGAAATTTCTTAAAAGCAAAAGACTATTTTTTTTTTTTTTTTTTTTTTTTTTTTTTTTTTGGGCCCGGGGCTCCGGACGCACAGGCTCAGCAGCCATGGCCCACAGGCCCAGCCGCTCCGCGGCATGCGGGATCCTCCCGGACCGGGGCACGAACCCGCGTCCCCTGCACCGGCAGGCGGACTCTCAACCACTGCGCCACCAGGGAAGCCCAAAAGACTATTTTATATTCCATAAAATGACACAATAATCCATGAGACCTTTTTACTAAACTGCTGTGTATGAAAAACTGTGAAGTTGTATAAATAATAGTTATTGTTATTAATAATAAAGTGTGAATTTCATTTGAGCACCAAAATTCAAAACACTTACAGGTCAAATATTTGAAAAACAAAAGAAAAACATTATACTTTAAAGGGAATATAAAAAAAAAAATTATGCCGTGCTGGTGATGACACTTTCTGAACATATATACCTTACTTAAAATTATGCATTAGAATTATGTAATACAAATATATGCATCAGAATTATTAATTAATAAATCCCTATAAAAAGCTAAATATGCATACTATAAACCCTAAAGCAAACAGTGAAATAACAAATATTTATGGCTACTAAGCCAACAAAGAAGATAAATTATAAAAGAAAATTAATCAAAAAGACGGGAGAAAAAGGAAAAAGGGGATGAAGAACAGATGAGTCAAAGAGAAAAACAATAAGATGGTAGATTTAAAGGAACCATATCAATAATCACATTATACGGAAATAGAGACTCAAATTGTATAAAAGCAAGACCCCAAACCACATGCTGCCCATATGAAACCTAATTTAAATATGAGAATATAAACAGATTACAAATAAAAGAGCTACCATACTAACACTAAACAAAAGAAAGTTGAAGTACTAATATCAGACGCAGTAGATTTCAGAGCAAAAAATATGACAAGGGATAAAGAAGGTCATTTCATAATGATAAACTGTTAATTCACTAAGAAGACAAAACAATCCTAAAGGTTTATGAACATAATAATAGATCTTCAAAATGAAAGAAGCAAAAACTGATAGAATTACAAAACAAAATAAACTTAATGGGAATGTAAAATGATGCAGCTACCTTGGAAAACAGCCTGATAGTTTCTCACAAAGGTTAAATGTAAAGTTACCATATGACCCAACAATCCCATTCCTAGATGTATATCCAGGAGAAACGAAACCATATGTTCACACAAAAACTTGTACACAAATATTTAAAGCAGCATTATTCATAAATTCCAAAAAGTGGAGAAAACCTAAATGTCCATCAACTGATGAATGGATAAAATGTGGTATATTCCACATTTTTCAATCAGTGGAATATTATTTGGGCATAAAAAGGAATGAAATACTGATACAGGCTAAAACACGAATGAACCTTGAAAACAATATGCCTAGTGAAAGAAACCATTCACAAAGACCACATATTGTATTCCACTTCTATGAAATGTCCAGAACAGGCAAATCTATAGAGACAAAAGACAGATAAGTGGTTGTATAGGGCTGGGAGGGTGGGGTGAAAGGGAGGACTGCTACTGGGCACTGGGTTTCTTTTTGTAGTGATGGAAGTGTTCTAAAACTGATTATGGTGATGTCTGCACAACTCTGTGAATATACTAAAGAACACTGCACTGTACACTCTAAATGGATAAACTGTATGTTATGTAAATTATATCTCAATAAAGTTGGCTTAAAAAAAGTAGTCCCACAGATATATGCAGAGATTTCAATACCCCTCTCTCAACTGACAGAACAAGTACAGAAAATGGGCAAAAGAGACCTGAACAATATTATCAACAAAACTGACGTAGATATTTTCCCAAGAGAAATGAAAACATATGTCCAAAACAAAGACAAACGTTCATGGTGCCTTTATTCATAATAGAGAAACTGGCAACAACTCAAACATCTGTCAACAATTGAATGGATGAACATACTGAGTTACATGCATACAACAGAGTACTCCTAAAGACAATAAAAGAAGAAGGAACTATTAACATACACATCTACATTGATGAATCTCAAAATAATTATGCTGAGTGAAAGAAGCTAAACAAACATTACATTATTCCATATACAGAAAGTTCTTAAAATGCTAATTAATATGTAGTAACAGCAGAATAGTGATAACCGTGGGAAGGGGAAACAGGGAAGAGCAGAAAGGAGGGATTACAAAAGAGAAAGTGAAACCTTTTGGAGGCAATCGATACTTTCATTATCTTGATTATACTGATGATTTCACAGGTATAAACACATGTCAAAATATATCAATGTGTATATTAAATATGTGAAGTTTACTGAAAATCAATAACACCTCAATAAAGGTATTAAAAATGCAAGTGCTTGAGCTTCAGCTTATTGCTGAATTGGTCTGGAGTGGAGCCTAGACATGGATATCCTTTTCAAAGCTTCCCCTCCCCACTTCATTTCCCCTGTTGATACTCTGCCCCCTCAAAACATACAAGATTGTCCCTGGGGAAGAGAATGGGGTGAGAGAGTTTAGATAACAAACTATTTCTTTGCATCATAAGCTTTTTCTCTGTAAATGCTAGAATATTATAGAAACTAACTTGTTAAGGTACCACACAAATATCATACCTAACAATAATTTAAAAAAACTATTAAAGTTGAATATATTTAACTTTGCAGAAAGTAAGTTCTCACATAAGCCTATTTCCTTCTCAATTTTATCTTCTCCAGAGAACATTTCTATTTCACCTCTTAAGACCTGAAGAGATTTTAACAGAGTAACAGAGCTTACAGATGAAATAATGATTAAATTATCCACATACAACTTCTACTATTTTCACACTGTGAAATTCAAATACATATCTGCATACATAATCATTTTTTAAATTTCTAAATTTTCATTAAAATTTGTAATTTCAGTAAATCTAACAAAAATAAATCCATGGTAGCTAGGATTTACATTAGCACATTTTTACAATGGTGGCAAAAGTGGACCTTAAACATAAAGGGTCCTTTATGTTTAATAAATAAATTTTATTATTATAAATTCTTACAGTCATTTTTTGCTTAGGTTTCTGTTAAATAAGAGAACTACAGATTTTTTTAGTTGAACCATGTATGTGACAATACTATATTGAGGGGAAAAAAGAAAACAATTTTCTCAACACTGCAGCAATTCTCTATAACCCTCTATTTAGAACCTAAACAATGACATGCTTATCTAGAGCAACCCACAGAAGCATCTGTGCCAAGACAAATTAAAAAAATAAAATTTTCTAAAATCTTAGTTTAGTTAAAATTCCTCTAAGACCTCTAAGGATATGATAATATTCATATGTAAAGCAGAACTTATTTTCCTTCAAGTATGTACATGTCATTCTCAAAATAACCAAGGGTTTTTAATACTCTACCATAAGCATATTTTACCTACGTGATCAAAATAAAAATGATGAGAGAAGAATTTTGAAATAATTATTTTATGCTTATTTAACTATAGGATCTTTTTCCTCTTTTGAAATTTGATTCATAGAATCCATTTGCAAAATAAATAATTTAATATGACAGCTAGCTATGAAAACAAAAATATAAATACAACCAATTTCTACCGATACATTAAACCCACTATTTACATTACCGTAAATTAGTTAACCTTTAAAACATTCGCACTAAAAAACCTAAGTTAAAAAAAAATTGCCCTTTATTCCTTTATAAAGGAATCTAAATATTTGTTTTTCTTATTACTGTAACTCTTATTTTTCCCTTAAACAATCCATATCAAATTTCAACTGTATCTAATCCTGTTCTCTCTCTAAAATGTATAATTTGGCCTAATATCATCTGTTGGTATCATCTTTCAACATGATGAGGCATTAAGTTTAAAAAGAAATTATAGTATACAGTGGCCAATTAAAAACTAAATTTGGAGTGTAGGAGGAGGAACCAAGATGGCGGAGTAGAGGGATGTGCTCTCACTCCCTCTTGTGAGAACACCAAAATCACAACTAGCTGCTGGACAATCATCAACAGGAAGACACTGGAACTCACCAAAAGATACCCCACATACAAAGACAAAGGAGAAGCCACAATGAGAAGGCAGAAGGGGCACAATCACAGTAAAATCAAATCCCATAACTGCTGGGTGGGTGACTCATAGACTGGAGAACACTTATACCACAGAAGTCCACACACTGGAGTGAAGGTTCTGAGCCCCATGTCAGGCTTCCCAAACCTGAGGGTCCGGCAACCGGAGCAGGAATTCCTAGAGAATCAAACTTTGAAGCCTAGTGGGAATTGACTGTAGGACTTCAACAGGACTGGGGAAAACAGAGACTCCACTACTGGAGGGCACACACAAAGTAGTGTGTGCATCGGGACCCAGGGGAGGGAGCATTGACCCCAGGGGAGACTGAACCAGACCTATCTGCTTGTGTTGGAGGGTCTCCTGCAGAGGCGGAGACGCTGTGGCTCACTGAGGGGACAAGGACACTGGCAGCAAAAGTTCTGGGAAGTACTCCTTGGCGAGAGACCTCCCAGAGTCTGTCATTAGCTCCATCAAAGAGCCCAGGTAGGCTCAAGTGTTTGGTTGCCTCAGGCAAAACAACCACAGGGAGGGAACCAAGCCTCACCCATCAGCAGTCAAGTGGATTAAAGTTTTACTGAGTTCTGCACACCAGAGGAACAGTCAGCTCTACCCACCACCAGTCCCTCCCATCAGGAAACTTACACAAGCCTCTTAGATAGCCTCATCCACCAGAATGCAGACAGCAGAAGAAGAACTACAAATCTGCAGCCTGGGAACAAAAACTACATTCACAGAAAGACAGACAAGATGGAAAGGCAGAGGGCTATGTACCAGATGAAGGAACAAGATAAAATCCCAGAAAAACAACTAAATGAAGTGGAGAGAGGCAACCTTCCAGAAAAAGAATTCAGAATAATGATAGTGAAGATGATCCAGGACCTCGGAAAAAGAATGGAGGCAAAGATCGAGAAGATGCAAGAAATATTTAAGACCTAGAAGAATTAAAGAACAAACAAACAGAGATGAACAATACAATAACTGAAATGAAAACTACACTAGAAGGAATCAATAGCAGAATAACTGAGGCAGAAGAACGGATAAGTAACCTGAAAAAACAGAATGGTGGAATTCACTGCTGTGGAACAAAATAAAGAAAAAAATGAAAAGAAATGAAGACCGCCTAAGAGACCTCTGAGACAACATTAAACGCAACAACACTTGCACTATAGGGATCCCAGAAGGAGAAAAGAGAGCAAAAGGACCAGAGAAAATATTTGAAGAGATCATAGTCAAAAACTTCCCTAATGTGGGAAAGGAAATAGCCACCCAAGTCCAGGAAGCGAAGTGAGTCCCATGCAGGGTAAACCCAAGGAGAAACATGCCGAGACACATAGTAATCAAATTGGCAAAAATTAAAGACAAAGAATAATTATTGAAAGCAGCAAGGGAAAAATGAAAAATAACATACAAGGGAACTCACAGCTGATATCTCAGCAGAAACTCTACAAGCCAGAAAGGAGTGGCATGATATAGTTAAAGTGATGAAAGGGAAGAACTTACAACCAAGATTACTGGGTAAGGATCTCATTCAGATTCAATGGAGAAATCAAAAGCTTTACAGACAAGCAAAAGCTATGAGAATTCAGCACCACCAAACCAGCTCTACAACAAATGCTAAAGGAACTTTTCTAAGTGGGAAACACAACAGAAGAAAAGGATCTATAAAAACAAACCCAAAACAATTAAGAAAATGGTCATAGGAACATACATATCAATAATTACCTTAAATGTGAATGGATTAAATGCTCCAACCAAAAGACACAGGCTTGCTGAATGGATACAAAAAACAGGACCCATATATATGCTGTCTACAAGAGACCCACTTCAGACCTAGGGACACATACAGACTGAAAGTGAGGGGATGGACAAAGATATTCCGTGCAAATGGAAATCAAAAGAAAGCTGGAGTAGCTATGCTCATATCAGATACAATAGACTTTAAAATAAAGAATGTTACAAGAGACAAGGAAGGATACTACATAATAATCAAGGGATCAATCCAAGAAGAAGATATAACAATTATAATTATATATTCACCCAACATAGAAGCATCTCAATACATAAAGCAACTGCTAACAGCTATAAAAGAGGAAATCGACAGTAATACAATAATAGTGCAGGACATTAACACCTCACTTACACGAATGGACAGATCATCCAAAATGAAAATAAATAAGGAAACAGAAGCTTTAAATAACACAATAGACCAGATAGATTTAACAGATATTTACAGTACATTCCATCCAAAAACAACACAATACACTTTCTTCTCAAGTGTGCACAGAACATTCTCCAGGATAGATCACATCTTGGGTTACAAATCAAGGCTCAGTAAATTTAAGAAAATTGAAATCATATCAAGCATCTTTTCTGACCACAACGCTATGAGATTAGAAATGAATTACAGCGAAAAAAAACGTAAAAGACACAAACACATGGAGGCTAAACAACACATCACTAAACAACCAAGAGATCACTGAAGAAATCAAAGAGGAAATCAAAAAATACCTAGACACAAATGACAATGAAAACACGACGATCCAAAACTTATGGGATGCAGCAAAAGCAGTTCTAAGAGGGAAGTTTATAGCTATACAAGCCTACCTCAAGAAACCAAAAAAATCTCAAGGAAAAAATCTAAACTTACACCTAAAGGAACTAGAGAAAGAATAACAAAGAAAACCCAAATTTAGCAGAAGGAAAGAAATCATAAATATCAGAGCAGAAATAAAGGAAATAGAAACAAAACAATAACAAAGACCAATAAAACTAAAAGCTGGTTCTTTGAGAAGACAAAATTGATAAACCATTAGCCAGACTCATGAAGAAAAAGAGGGAGAGGACTCAAATGAATAAAATTAGAAATGAAAAAGGAGAAGTTACAACAGACACTGCAGAAATACAAAGCATCCTAATAGACTACTACAAGCAACTCTATGCCAATAAAATGGACAACCTGGAAGAAATGGACAAATTCCTAGGAAGGTATAACCTTCCAAGATTGAACCAAGAAGAAATAGAAAATATGAACAGACCAATCACAAGTAATAAAGTTGAAACTGTGATGAAGAATCTTCCAACAGGGCTTCCCTGGTGGCGCAGTGGTTGAGAGTCCACCTGCCGATGCAGGGGACATGGGTTCGTGCCCCAGTCCAGGAAGGGCCCACATGCCGTGGAGTGGCTGGGCCCGTGAGCCATGGCCGCTAAGCCTGCACATCTGGAGCCTGTGCTCCGCAACTGGAGAGAATGCAACAGTGAGAGGCCCGCGTACTGCAAAAAAAAAAAAAAAAAAAATCTTCCAACAAACAAAAGTCCAGAACCACATGGCTTCAGAGCTGAATTCTATCAAACATTTAGAGAAGAGCTAACACCCACCCTTCTCAAACTGTTCCAAAAAACTGCAGAGGGAGGAACACTCCCAAACTCATTTAATGAGGCCACCATCACCCTGATGCCCAAACCAGACAAAGATACTACAAAAAAAGAAAATTACAGACCAATATCACTGATGAATATAGATGCAAAAATCCTCAACAAAATACTAGCAAACAGAATCCAACAACACATTGAAAGGATCATACACCATGACCAAGTGGGATTTATCCCTGGGATGCAAGGATTCTTCACTATATGCAAATCAATCAATGTGATACACCATATTAACAAATTGAAGAATAAAAACCATATGATCATCTCAACAGATGAAGAAAAGGCTTTTGACAAAATTCAACACACATTTATGATAAAAACTCTCCAGAAAGTGGGCATAGACTGAACCTACCTCAACATAATAAAGGCCATATATGACAAACCCAGAGCAAACATCATTCTCAATGGTGAAAAACTGAAAGCATTTCCTCTAAGATCAGGAATGAGACAAGAATGTCCACTCTCACCACTATTATTCAACATACTTTTGGAAGTCCTAGCCACAGCAATCAGAGAAGAAAAAGAAATAAAAGGAATACAAATTGGAAAAGAAGTTAAACTGTGACTGTTTGTAGATGACAGGATAATACACATAGAGAATCCTAAAAATGCCACCAGAAAACTACAAGAGCTAATCAATGAATTTGGTAAAGTTGCAGGGTACAAAATTAATGCACAGAAATCTCTTGCATTTCCTATACACTAATCATGAAAAATCTGAAAGAGAAATTACAGAAACACTTCCCCTTACCATTGCAACAAAAAGAATAAAATACCTAGGAATAAACCTACCTAGGGAGACAAAAGACCTGTATGCAGAAAACTATAAGACACTGAAGAAAGAAATTAAATATGATACCAACAGATGGAGAGACATACAATATTCTTGGACTGGAAGAATCAACATTGTGAAAATGACTATACTACCCAAAGCAATCTACAGATTCAATGCAATCCCTATCAAATTACCAATGGCATTTTTCACAGAACTAGAACAAATCATCTTAAAATTTGTACGGAGACAAAAAAGACCCCAAATAGCCAAAGCAGTCTTGAGGGAAAAAGAACAGAGCTGGAGGAATCAGACTCTCTGACTACAGTAATCAAGACAATATGGTACTGGCACAAAAACAGAAGCACAGATCAATGGAACAAGATAGAAAGCCCAGAGATAAACCCATGCACCTATGGTCAACTAATCTATGACAAAGGAGGCAAAGATATACAATGGAGAAAAGACAGTCTCTTCAATAAGTGGTGCTGGGAAAACTGGACAGCTACATGTAAAAGAATGAAATTAGAACACTCTCTAACACCATATACAGAAATAAACTCAAAATGGATTCAAGACCTAAATGTAAGGCCAGAAACTATCAAACTCTTAGAGGAAAACATAGGCAGAACACTCTTTGACATAAACCACAGCAAGATCTTTTTTTTTTTTTTCGCTGTACGCGGGCCTCTCACTGTTGCAGCCTCTCCCATTGTGGAGCACAGGCTCCAGACGCGCAGGCTCAGCGGCCATGGCTCATGGGCCCAGCCGCTCCGCGGCATGTGGGATCTTCCCGGACAGGGGCACGAACCCGTGTCCCCTGCATTGGCAGGCGGACTCTCAACCACTGCACCACCAGGGAAGCCCGCAAGATCTTTTTTGATCCACCTCCTAGGGTAATGGAAATGAAAGCAAAAATAAACAAATGGGACCTAATGAAACGTGAAAGCTTTTGCACAGCAAAGGAAACCATAAACAAGACAAAAAGACAACGCTCAGAATGGGAGAAAATATTTGCAAATGAATCAACAGACAAAGGATTAATCTCCAAAATATATAGACAGCTCATGCACCTCAATATTAAAGAAACAAACAACCCAATCCAAAAATGGGCAGAATACCTAAATAGACCTTTCTCCAAAGAAGACATACAGATGGCCAAGAGGCACATGAAAAGCTGCTTAACATCACTAATTATTAGAGAAATCAAACTACAATGAGGTATCACCTCACACCAGTTAGAATGGGCATCATCAGAAAATCTACAATCTAGAAACAATAAATGCTGGAGAGGGTGTGGAGAAAAGGGAACACTCTTGCACTGCTGGTGGGAATGTGAATTGGTTCAGCCACTATGGAGAACAGTATGGAGGTTCCTTAAAAAACTACAAATAGAACTACCATATGACCCAGCAATCCCACTACTAGGTATATACCCTGAGGAAACCAGAATTCAGAAAGAGTCATGTACCAAAATGTTCATTGCAGCTCTATTTACAATAGCCCGGAGATGGAAACAACCTAAGTGCCCGTCGTCGGATGAATGGATAAAGAAGATGTGGCACATATATACAATGGGAGTCATTTGGTGAGACGTGGATGGACCTAGAGACTGTCATACAGAGTGAAGTAAGTCAGAAAGAGAAAAACAAATATCGTATATTAACGCACTTATGTGGAACCTAGAAAAATGGTACAGATGAACCGGTGTGCAAGGCAGAAGTTGAGACACAAATGTAGAGAACAAACATATGGACACCAAGGGGGGAAAACCGTGGTGGGGTGTGGATGGTGGTGTGCTGAATTGGGCGACTGGGATCGACATGTTTACACCGATGTGTATAAAACCAATGACTAATAAGAACCTGCAGTATAAAGAAATAAACAAAACCTAATACTAAACTTTCTTTGGGTTATTTGTATGGAAATATGTTAATATAAATGTTTCAGACATTACATGAAATTTCTAAAAATCTTATATGTTCTGGTATAATGTTATGTCATAATTCTAGTTATTACCTTCAAATGTATATCTCAGAAAAAACTAAATTTCCTTGTCAGTTGCAAAAAAAAAAAAAAAAACCAAAGTAAATTTGAATTTTTTCTCAACAACTTTTTATATGTGCCTATTCCTTTTGAAAATTACTTTTTAAACAAACCCAGCATGACCTAATCTGAATTATACTCAGGCCAAGTATCTTAATACTAAAATGGGAAGCAGAAAGACATGAGCAGAATTAAACAGTCATCCAAAAACATAAACCTATAAGTAATTTTAAGTCAACGCATTTTTAAAGATTCTGCAATAGGGATGATAAATAAATTTCATCTTAAAGACCAACTGCAAGCAAATGATAATAACTGTCTAAAGTACTCTGTTAAGAGAATTCTTAAAGCTAAGTTCACAATTTCCCATCAATCAGAGTGGTAGATGTTGCATAGAAAACATTATTATGATAGTTTCTTAATGCTAAAGAACATGTGATCAAATCACACACAAAGTGAATGATTTTGAGCAAGTTATTTAATTCTCACAGTCTCATTTCCTTCCTTTACAAAACAAGAAGAAATTTAACTATATCAAAATATTGTTATAAGAATAAAATGTTAAAATGAAATAACATATATAAAATGCTATGTTAAAAAGTGCTTGTAAAGTGTAGAGAACTATACATTACAATTTTTTATTATTGGGGTTTATGTCTCTTTAATATATTTACTCAGAATTCCGATAAGTTGTTCTTACCAAGTTAGCAGCACTCACATTTGAAATATCTGAAGGATCCATTTCACTTTCTATTCCTGCTTTCTCTTCTGAAAATTTGTCTTCACTTGCCTGCAAAGGTGTGTCAGCTTGCTGAGTAACTGAAACACACTCTATATCAATGTGAACGGCAGGTATTTCAGAAGTCTGCACAGAATTGTCTTGTAAGAAACTACTGCCAGAGTTCTTGACATCATCCAGTGTACTCACTGTGAACTAACGAAACATATTACAGATTGAGTCAGAGATAATGGAAAATACTCACCAACTTATTTCACTCTAGAAAACCTGATTCTGTTTAACCTATCAACTGTAAAGCAGCAGTTGACTGACAGACGACTCAGTCATTTTTTGGTATGTTTCAAGTGTAAGAAGAGAAACCATTAAGCAGCCACAAATTTTATTTGCACATCTACTATGTTTAGGACACCACATAGCACATAACACCAAATCTCAGATCTAAAAGAGAAATACACCATAAAAAGTAAAGTATATGTCAGCATGCAGTTTCATTATGCAATTCATATTCTTTAGACTTCAATAGGCTCTCCATTCCCCTTTAGGAATATTTAACACATAACCAAGAGAAACGTAAAAACCATTTAAACAAATACAACTTTTGCTGAAGTCAAATACATACCCATTTTTTTAAAACTTTCTAATTTAGTGAATAGGAACAAGCCTTTATTTTCACTTTCTAACAGAGTACAGAAAGAATGGTGCTATGTTTTCCAGCTATACTCAGAGTAATGAACTCCAAGGAGAAGAACTAAAATCTAAAATTGTGAATTTAAAACTTACATCACTACTTAAATAAACATTAGATAAACAGTGCAGTGGCCATAAAAACCCTAGTTTGATATAGTATTTATATAAATATTAAACTTGGCCAAGTCATATAAACTACTTGAAAAATCCTACTATTGGTTAGAACTTTAAAGTGTCCCAAAGTGTTCATTTTAGCATAAGCATTATTCAAATTGCATCACAATGTTTACATTGCTATCAACATTACCCATACATCAGTCACCATGGTTTATAATCTTCTCAGTAATATTTACATTAGCATTATTGATCTTCACAATATAGTCAACCCTGTTTATTAAAAAATCAATATCAACTTAAAAAACAAAATCAAAGCTAAACTATAATGTTGAAAAATAGATAAAAATGCTAATTCCATTTTCAGAATGACAGTGGAGAAAACAATTATTAATACTAGCTTGGCCACCACAAGCAGTGAACTTTTATACTGAAATAATTTAACAATAATTACTCAAAAGTTCTATGTATAGACTATTTCTAAAACCTCAAAAAATCACATAAGTTTATTCATTACACAGAATCAGCATAATTTTTATACTATTAAATTTTATAGTTAAAATATAATACATGTACCAAGAATGCTAGATGTTAGTTAAGTGACATAAAAAGTGATTTCGTCATCAAATTTACCTATGTTTAAAAGTTTCTTAAAGTTTCACCCAACAACTATGTACTGATTACTTCCTACATATCTTTGACTCTGCTCCATATTGTGGGAAATTAAAAGGCAACATAAGATAATGCCCACGAGGAGCTTTCAATCTCATGTGGGCACAAAACATACATACATTAAAGAGTTATAAAACATCAGGAACAATGTAGGATTAAGAGCCATTATTATCATTAAGGAAAAAAACCATGGAAGTTGAGTACAGTTTCTAATAAAAATAAATATCCTACAGGTAAAAGGAGAGAATTTTAAAAGGCAGATACTATTCTGGACTGAGAAATATGACAACTATTTTACAACTTTTTTACTTAGTCCCTGTACCTTATCAAAGAATCTCTCTTATATTTCATTGGTCATTTTACATAAAATTATACTAACTGAACTTAAAATGTTTTTGTAAACAAATATCTTTTAAAAATGCATTGCTGGAACTTCCCTGGCGGTCCAGTGGTTAAAACTCCATGCTTCCAACGCAGGGGGTGCAGGTTCAATCCCTGGTCTGGGAACTAAGATCCCACATGCCATACAGGGTGGCCAAAAAAAAAATAATAATAATAATAAAATAAAAATTTTTTAAAGTCCTGTTTTTAAAAAAAAAATGCCTTGCTTAACCGAGTAAGTAAAATAAACTTCAAATGGACTGACAGAAGAGTATTGGGAATATTAACTTTAAAGAATTATTTAAATATAAATCACTCTATACTCAAATTGTAGGAAGTAAAAGTAGAGCAAGTGAAAAATTATTCTACTTTCATCACCATTTAAAATAACACTACAAATGAAGGAGGAGGACACCATTTTAACCAAGTAATCAAAGTTAACAAACTTGGGCAAATTGATATGATATGCCTTTAAATGTGAGACTAAGAACAATCACTTTATTTCTGTCAAAAATGTATAAGCTAAAGTGAATAATGAATAAACAAACTGAAGAACACTGTACAAAACAACCCACAATGTATACTTCAAAAATATTAATGTCATGAAAGACAAACACAGGCTGAGTAACTGTCCCTGGTGAAAGACATTAAAGAAACAAAGCCAAATACAATGTGTGACTCTAGATTGGATCATGCATCATGGAAAAAAATTCTATGAAGAAATTATTGGGACAACTGGAAATTTTTAAATACAGACTATAAATTCGATAACAATATTATATAAATGTCAAATTCCCCGAATTTTATAATTATAGTGTGGTTATATAAAAGAGTTTCTTTGTTCTTTAGAGATATATGCTATAGCATTTAAAGGTGAATGGTTACAATATTTGCATATTACTCTCAAATGTTTAGCATACAATATGAGTGTGTGATATGTAAATAGAAAAAATATGGCAAAATGTTAATCTGTGAATCTACGAAAAGAGTACAGGAGAGTTCATTATTCTATTCTTGCAACTTTTCTGTAGATCTGAAATTTTTCACAATAAAAAGTAAAAAAATGAAGTAGAAAAATTAAGACATTCCAACATACGTATATACATTCTTTACAAAAAAGCAATAAAAGGATTTTCAGAATGTACTACCTGGGTTCTCTCTGCAAGAGGATGATCAAATGAGTGTAATGAGTCTTTGAGCCGAGATTCTATAGTATTAGAAGGTCCACCTCCAACAAATTCACCTTTCTGAATACTGCTGTCAAGTAGAAGATGTACATTTTCTTTATCACTGTCATCCTTTGACCTTAATGCTTCTGTTGGTAATGAAACTTTTGGCATCACTGCTGTTGATCGTGAACGAACAGGCCTTCCTCTCTGAACAGTTTCCCATCCTTCAGCATCTTTCCGTTCTATGCAATTGAGGGAAGAAAATAAATCAAGATTTCTTTGATGATAAACATTTTCAAAAACCTACAAAATAACATTTTCCAATCTAATTCCCATTAAATATAACTAAAATATAAACATGACACTAATTACTATGCAAGGTGTATTGTGCACAAGTGTGTGTGTATTCTCTAGTTCCTACAACCACACTGTGGGGTAGGCATAATTATCCCTATCTTACAAATGATAAAACTGAGATTAAGACTGACCTAAGACCCTGGGACTTCCCTGGTGGTCCAGTGGTAAAGAATTCGCCTTATAATGCAGGGGACACGGGTTCGATCCCTGGTCCCACATGCCAAGGGGCAACTAAGCCAGAGCACAACAACTACTGAGTTCACACTCCTCAACTAGAGAGCCTGCATGCGGCAAACTACAGAGCCCATGTACCCTGGAGCCTGTGCACCACAACTAGAGAGAAACCCGTGTGCCACAACAAAAGATCCCACGTGCCTCAATGAAGATCTGGCGTGCCGCAACTAAGGCCCAATACAGCCAAAAATAAAATAAATAAATAAGAAATAAATCCTTAAAAAACAAAAGAGACTGACCTAAGGCCCCAGTCAGAACGTAATAACATTTATACTGTGTATACTATGTGCTAGCACTGTTCTAAGTGCCTCAGATGTAACTCTTTTAAATAAACCCTCTTAGAGGGTTCACAACAACCCTCTAAGACCAGTACTATCATTCCCATATTACCAGTGAGGAAACTGAGACAAAGAGAGGTTGAGTAATTTACCCAAGGTCACACACTTAGTAAAGGTAAAGCCAAGATGTAAGTCTAGGCAAATTGGTTCTGATGTCCATAGCCCAATGAATATGTAAAAACTACCTCCCCTTCTTTTAGAATCCAAACATAGGCCTTGGTCCAAAATCCACATTCTTCTTCCCCTGTCTCAGTACTAACAGTATACACCGACTTAGGAAAAAAAGGTAAAAAACTATTTTAATGATCATAAGATTATAGTGTTAAATGAATGAACCCTCAATGATCTAGTCCAGTATTTCACCATACACATAAGAAAATGAGGGCCTGTATCCAAAGTCACAGAGCAAACTAGCCTAAAATAAATAAGCTTCTACCAAAATGTTTCAAAATTTCACAACCTGAGATATATATGTATACAGTGATAGCCACAATTTTTAAAATTTTATAGGCTAATTGTGATCTGTCAAAATTAGTATGAAGACTTCCAGTTCTGGTCAAGATGGAGTAGCCTCACCTTCATTTCCACGTCCTCCTACTTACAATTAAGAACTCTGGAAAAAAACATACAAAATAAGCACAGGACGATTTTAAAAGATAGAAAGTAGTAGGTGGACTGCCTAGTGACCCTGGGAATTGAAAAGCAGCACAGCAGTGAGTTCTGTTTTTGTTTATTGCTGACAGGATGCTATAAAAGCCTCCAATCCAGAAGGACCAACTGACATAGACAAAACAGGCAACAGCAATACTTGTTTTGCCAAGCCAAAGGACAGAGAAAAGGATGGTCTAAGAAAACAGAACCATTTTGGCAATATTCCTTCTATTCTAGCCAAACGTCAGTGGAAAACTTCCACCCCATAGTTTCAACAGGGGTAAGCAGAGAGCTGAACTTCTGTTGACCACCTGGCAGAAGCAGATGGTGGTCCAATTCCCTCACCAAAACAATGTCAGCAAAGGTGAACAGTGAGCTGAGCTCTTACCTCCAATTTGCATTAATAACACTAAACAAAGCAGTAGGAACCGTACTTACTCAGCAATCCACTTTCCCTCACACCTAGTGTCAGTGGGAGGTGAACTTCCACACCCACCAAGCAGCAGTGACACTTAATGAGGTAGTGAAAGTCAGAACTGGTAGACACTGACCTAGTCAGCTAGCTGGGAGGGAGTCCGGGAAAAAGTCTGGAACTGCCTAAGAGGCAAGAGACCATTGTTTCAGAGTGCACGAGGAGAAGGGATTCAGAGCACCGCCTAAACGAGCTCCAGAGATGGGCACGAGCCATGGCTATCAGCACTGACACCAGAGAAGGGCATGAAACACTAAGGCTGCTGCTGCAGCCACCAAGAAGCCTGTGAGCAAGCACAGGTCACTATCCACACCTCCTCTCGGGAGAGCCTGTGCAGCCCACCACTGCCAGGGTCCCATGATACAGCGACAGCATACCCGGGAGAACACAAGGCGTGCCTCAGGCTGCTGCAACGTCACAGTGGCCTCTGCTGCCGCAGGCTCAAGCCGCATACCATACACCTCCCTCCCCCAAGCCTGAGTGAGAAAGAGTCACCTAATCAGCTGCTACTTTAACCCCATCCTGTCTGAGTGAAGAAGATGCCCTCAGGTGACCTACATGCAGAGGCAGGGCCAAATCCAAAGCTGAACCTCAGGAGCAGTGTGAACAAGAAGAGAAAGGGAAATTTCTCCCAGCAGCCACAGGAGCTGCGCATTAAATCTCCACAATCAACTTGATGTACCCTGCACTTGTGGAATGCCTGAGTAGACAATGAATCATCCCAAAATTGAGGCAGCAGGCTTTGGGAGGACTGTAGACTTGGGGTTTGCTGTCTGCAAATAATTTGTTTCTGGTTATATGTTTATCTTACTTTAGTATTTAGAGTTTATTAACATAAGTAGAATTGTTTATTGATTTGGTTGCTCTCTTACTTTTATATGTGTGTGTGTATATATATATATCTTTTTCTTATTTTGTGAGTGTGTATGTGTACATTTCTTTGTATGACTTTGTCTGTATAGCTTTGCTTTTACCATTTGTCCTAGGGTTCGGTCTGTCGTTTTTTTTGTTTGTTTGTTTTAAGTATATTTTTTAATGCTGGTTATCATTGGTGGATTTGTTTTTCAGTTTGGTTGCTCTCTTCTTTCTGTCTTTTTTTTCTTTTATTACTTTTTAATAATTATTTTTCATTTTTGATTTTAATAACTTTATTTTTTCTTTCTTTCTTTTTTTCTCCCTTTTCTTCTGAGTCGTGTGACTGATAGGGTCTTGGCACTCTGACCAGGTGTCAGGCCTGTGCCTCTGAGGTGGGAGAGCCGAGTCCAGGATATTGGTCCACCAGAGACCTCCCGGCTCCACGTCATATCAAATGGCGAAAGCAATCCCAGAGATCTCCATCTCAACTCTTAAACCCAGCTCCACTCAAAGACCAGCAAGCTACAGTGCTTGACACCCTATGCCAAACGACTAGCAAGACAGGAACACAACCCCATGCATTAGCAGAGAGGCTGCCTCCAATCATGATAAGGTCACAGACACTCCAAAACACACCACAGGATGTGGTCCTGCACACCAGAAAGACAAGATCCAGCCTCATGAACCAGAAAACAGGCACCAGACCCCTCCACCAGGAAGCCTACACAACCCACTGGGGGCAGACAACAAAAACAACAGGAACTATGAACTTGCACCCTGCTAAAAGGAGACCCCAAACACAGTAAGTTAAGCAAAGTGAGAAAACAGAGAAATACACAGCAGATGAAGGTGCAAGGTAAAAGCATACGAGACCAAACAAACAAAGAGGAAATAGGCAGTCTACCTGAAAAAGAATTCAGAATAATGATAGCAAAGACAATCCAAAATCTTGGAAACAGAATGGAGAAAATACAAGAAAACTTTAACAAGGACCTAGAAGAACTGAAGACCAAATAAAAAATGATGAACAACACAATAAATGAAATTAAAAATTCTCTAGAAGGAATCAATAGCCAAAAAACTGAGGCAGAAGAATGGATAAGTGACCTGGAAGATAAAATAGTGCAAATAACAATCACACAGCAGAATAAGGAAAAAAAAATGAAAATAATTGAGGACAGTCTCAGAGACTCTGGGACAACATTAAACACTCCAACATCAGAATTATAGGGTTCCCAGAAGAAAAAGAGAAAAAGAAAAGGACTGAGAAAATAGTTGAAGAGATTATAGTTGAAAACTTCCCAAATATGGAAAAGGAAATAGTCAATCAAGTCCAGAAAGAGCAGAGAGTCCCATACAGGATAAATACAAGGAGAAACATGCCAAGACACATATTAATCAAACTATCAAAAATTAAATACAAAGAAAGATATTAAAAGCAGCAAGGGAAAAACTACAAATAACATACAAGGGAATCACCAGAAGGTTAACAGCTGATCTTTCAGCAGAAACTCTGCAAGCCAGAAGGCAGTGGCAGGACATATTTAAAGTGATGAAAGGGAAAAACCTACAACCAAGATTACTCTACCCAGCAAAGAAGCCATTTAGATTCAATGGAGAAATTAAAACCTTTACAGACAAGCAAAAGTTAAGAGAATTAGGCACCACCAAACCAGCTTTACAACAAATACTAAAGGAACTTCTCTAGGCAGGAAACACAAGAGAAGGAAAATACGTACAAAAACAAACCCAAAACAATTAACAAAATGGTAAAAGGAACATACATATCAATAACTACCTTAAACGTAAATGCATTAAATGCTCCAACCAAAAGAAACAGACTGGCTGAATGGATAGAAAAGCAAGACCTGTATATATGCTGCCTACAAGAGACCCACTTCAAAACCATGAACACATACAGACTGAAAGTGAGGGGATAGACAAAGATATTCCATGCAAATGGAAATCAAAAGAAAACTGGAGTAGCAATTCTCATATCAGATAAAGTACAGTTTAAAATAGACTATTACAAGAGACAAAGAAGGACACCACCTCATTAACAAGGGATTGATCCAAGAAGAAGATATAATAATGGTAAATATTTATGCACCTAAAAAGAAGCACCGCAATACATAAGGCAAATAATATCAGCCGTAAAAGGGGAAACTGACAGCAACACAATCATACTAGGGGACTTTAACACCCCACTTTCACCAATGGACAGATCATCCAAAATGAAAATAAATAAGGAAACACAAGCTTCAAATGACATTAAACAAGATGGACTTACTTGATATTTATAGGACATTCCATCCAAACAACAACACAATACACTTTCTTCTCAAGTGCTCATGGAATATTCTCCAGGATAGATCATATCTTGGGTCACAAATCAAGCCTTGGTAAATTTAAGAAAATTGAAAGACTATCAAGTATCTTTTCCGACAACAATGCTATGAGACTACATATCAATTACAGGAAAAGATCTGTAAAAAATACAAACACATGGAGGCTAAACAATACACTACTTAATAACCAACAGATCACTGAAGAAATCAAAGAGGAAATCAAAAAATACCTAGAAACAAATGACAATGAAAACACAACGACCCAAAACCTTTGGGATGCAACAAAAGCAGTTCTAAGAGGAAAGTTTATAGCAATACAGTCCTACCTTAAGAAACAAGAAACATCTCAAATAAACAACCTAACCTTACACCTAAAGCAATTAGAGAAAGAAGAACAAAAAACCCCCAAAGTTAGCAGAAGGAAAGAAATCACAAAGATCAGATCAGAAATAAATGAAGGAAACAATAGCAAAGATCAATAAAACTACAAGCGGGGTCCTTGAGATGATAAACAAAATTGATAAACCATTAGCCAGAGTCATCAAGAAAAAAACAGAAGACTCAAATCAACAGAAATAGAAATGAAAAAAGAGAAGTAACAACTGACACTGCAGAAATACAAAGGATCATGAGAGATTACTACAAGCAACTCTATGCCAATAAAATGGACAACTTGGAAGAAAGGGACAAATTCTTAGAAATTCACAACCTGCCAAGACTGAACCAGGAAGAAATAAAAATATGAACAGTCCAATCACAAGCACTGAAATTGAAACTGTGATTAAAAATCTTCTAACAGGCGGCTTCCCTGGTGGCGCAGTGGTTAAGAGTCCGCCTGCCGATGCAGGGGACACAGGTTCGTGCCCCGGCCCGGGAAGATCCCACATGCCGTGGAGCAGCAGGGCCCGTGAGCCATGGCCACTGAGCCTGCGCGTCCGGAGCCTGTGCTCCACAACGGGAGAGGCTGCAATGGTGAGAGCCCCGCGTACC
>NW_006771835.1:98626-124474 GCF_000442215.2 Lipotes vexillifer
AAAAAAAAAAAAAAAACTTCCAACAAACAAAAGCCCAGGACCAGATGGATTCACAGGCAAATTCTATCAAACATTTAGAGAAGAGCTAACACGTCTCCTTCTCAAACTCTTCCAAAATATAGCAGAGGGAGGAACACTCCCCAACTCATTCAATGAGGCCACCAGCACACTGATACCAAAACCAGACAAAGATGTCACAAAGAAAGAAAACTACAGGCCAATATCACTGTTGAACATAGATGCAAAAATCCTGAACAAAATACTAGCAAACAGAATCCAACAGCATATTAAAAGGATCATACACCATGATCAAGTGGGGTTTATCCCAGGAATGCAAGGATTCTTCAATATATGCAAATCCCTGAATGTGATAAACCATATTAACAAACTGAAGGCGAAAAACTATATGATCATCTCAATAGATGCACAAAAAGCTTTCGACAAAATTAAACACCCATTTACGATAAAAAGCCTCCAGAAAGTAGGCATAGAGGGAACTTTCCTCAACATAATAAAGGACATATATGACAAACCCACAGCCAACATCGTCCTCAATGGGGAAAAACTGAAACCATTTCCACTATGATCAGGAACAAGACAAGGTTGCCCACACTCACCACTATTATTTAACATAGTTTTGGAAGTTTTAGCCACAGCAATCAGAGAAGCAAAAGAAATAAAAGGAATCCAAAACAGAAAAGAAGAAGTAAAGCTTTCACTGTTTGCAGATGACATGATACTATACATAGAGAATCCTAAAGATGCTACCAGAAAACTACTAGAGCTAACCAATGAATAAGGTAAAGTTGCAGGATACAAAATTAATGCACAGAAATCTCTTGCATTCCTATACACTAATGATGAAAAATCTGAAAGTGAAATTAAGAGAACACTCCCATTGACCATGGCAACAAAAAGAATAAAATATCTAGGAATAAACCTACCTAAGGAGACAAAAGATCTGTGTGCAGAAAATTATAAGACACTGATGAAAGAAACTGAAGATGATACAAATAGATGGAGAGATGTACCATGTTCTTGGATTGGAAGAATCAACATTGTGAAAATGACTATATTACCCAAAGCAATCTACACATTCAATGCAATCCCTATCAAACTACCACTGGCATTTTTCACAGAACTAGAACGAAAAATTTCACAATTCGTATGGAAACACAAAAGACCCTGAACAGTCAAAGCAATCTTGAGAAAGAAAAATGGAGCTGGAGGAATCAGACTCCCTGACTTCAGACTATACTACAAAGCTACAGTAATCAAGGCAGTATGGCACTGGCACAAAAACAGAAATATAGATCAATGGAACAGGACAGAAAGCTCAGAGATAAACTCACACACATATGGTCACCTTATCTTTGAGAAAGGAGACAAGAGTATACAATGTAGGAAAGACTGCCTTTTCAATAAGTGGTGATGGGAAAACTGGACAGGTACATGTAAAAGAATGAAATTAGAATACTTGCTAACACCATACACAAAAATAAACTCAAAATGGATTAAAGACCTAAATGTAAGTCCAGACTCTATAAAACTCTTAGAGGAAAACAGTCAGAACACTTTATGACATAAATCACAGCAAGATCCTTTTTGACCCACCACCTAGAGAAATGGAAATAAAATAAAAAATAAACAAATGTAACCTCCGGATACTTAAAAGCTTTTTTGCACAGCAAAGGAAAACATAAACAAGATGAAAAGATGACTCTCATAATGGGAGAAAATATTTACAAATGAAGCAACTGACAAAGGATTAATCTCCAAAATATACAAGCAGCTCATGCAACTCAATATCAAAAAAACAAACAACCCAATCCAAAAATGGGTAGGAGACCTAAATAGACATTTCTCCAAAGAAGATATACAGATTGTCAACCAACAGATGAAAGGATTCTCAACATCACTAATCATTAGAGAAATGCAAATCAAAACTGCAATGAGATATCACGTCATACCAGTTAGAATGGCCATCATCAAAAGATCTAGAATCAATAAATGTTGGAGAGGGTGTGGAGAAAAGGGAACCCTCTTGCACTGTTGGTGGGAATGTAAATTGATACAGCCACTATGGAGAACAATATGAAGGTTCCTTAAAAATCTAAAAATACAACTACCATATGACCCAGCAATCCCACTACTGGGCATATATACTCTGAGAAAGCCATAATTCAAAGAGTCAAGTACCACAATGTTCACTGCAGCACTATATACAACAGCCAGAACAAGGAAGCAACCTAAGTGCCCATCGACAGATGAATGGATAAAGAAGATGTGGCACATATATACAATAGAATATTACTCAGCCATAAAAAGAAATGAAACTGAGTTATTTGTAGTGAGGTGGATGGACCCAGAGTCGGTCATACAGAGTAAAGTCAGTCAGGAAGAGAAAAAGAAATACCATATGCTTACTCATATATATGGAATCTAAAGGAAAAGAAAGAAAATGTTTCTGATGAACCTAGGGGCAGGACAGGAATGAAAACACAGACACAGAGAATGGACTTGAGGACACGGGGAAGGGAAAGGTAAGCTGAGACAAAGTGAGAGAGTAACACTGACATATATACACTACCAAATGTAAAATAGCTAGTGGGAAGCAGCTGCATAGGACAGGGAGATCAGCTTGGTGTTTTGCAACCACTTAGAGGGGTGCGATATGGAGGGTGGGAATGAGACGCAAGAGGGAGGGTATATGGGGATATACGTATGCATATAGTGATACAACAGAAAGTAACACAGCATTGTAAAGCAATTATACTCCAGTAAAGATATTAAAGGAAAAAAGAAAAAGAAAAAAGAAAAAAAGCCCTGGAATAATCCCAACCTGACTGTGATTTGTTATCATTCTTATTCATCACTGTATTCAATTCACTAATATGTTGTTCAATGTTCAAGAGAAAATGTTTTATTATAATATCCTTTTTAAGTTTTAATATTAAGGTTATAAAATGATCTCTCTTTTATTCTGAGGAAGAGTTTCTTTAAGATTGAATGTATCTTTACCTAAAATGTTTGGAAGAATTCACAGGTGAAGCCATTTTGACCTGGAATTTTCTTTGTGAAAAAATGTTCCATTATTAACTCACATTTTTTTTAATACTTATATGTTCCTTCAAGTTTTTCTAATTCTTGCTATGCAACTTTTGTCATGTTTTTCAAGTTATTTGTTAATTTCTTCTAAATTTCTAAATTCAGTATATAATATTGCTCATTAATTTCTTTTTAATATTTTGGGGATCTGTGCCAATGCCCCTGTTTCTTCCTGGTGCTAGGCCTTGTCTCCTTTTTTTCTTGGTATTAGTAGAAGTCTGTTAATTTTATTGGTCTATTTGAAGAACTACATTTTGGCTTTGTTAATTTTTCTCTATCCTCACCTGTATTTTTCCTTCCATATTCCTTGGGTCTAGCTTGTTCTTTTCTAACATCTTGAGATGGACAGAGTATGGATTTTAGGTTTTCCTCCTTTCTAATTGGTGTAATTGAAGCTAGAAATTTTCCTCAAAGCATAGCTTTAATCCCAAAGATTTTAAATGTTCATTTTTATTCAACTGACATTTTCTAATTTTCAGTGTGATTTCTTTCCTGACTCATGGATTATTCAGATATATTCCAAAATTCCAAAAATCTGAAAACTGTACAGCTACCTTTTTGTAATTAATTTCTAACTTCATTCCACTGTGTTAAGACAGGCAGAATAAGTTCAATCATCTGAAAGTTGTTGAAACTTGTTTAATGTGTCAATTTTGGTAAATATTCCATGTGTGCTTGAATATGTATTTGGACTTACAGCCATGACAAAGTAGCCTGTATTAAAATTAATCTTCTTCTTGCCAAACAGAACTACAAGAGCTAGACGAAATATATAAATGAATTGTTTAAAGGCATTGGAAAGCAACCAGTACAGGCAAGATTTGAGGAACTACAATTCCTGAGAATAGAGACAACAACATGAGATCCACATTCACCCTAGAATTTTCCCTGAGGACTGCTGGAATTCACAGTGTAGGAAAGTGAGTTCTAGCAGAAACCAGCAGTCCTATCTATCTAAGACAGATATTGGAGTTAGATGAGTCTAAAGCAACTGGGGCTTCAGGGGAAAAAAATCTTGGAGACGGGGAAACTGCAGGAAAGTAAGCCAAAAGAATCTGCATGCAATCTTCTCCTAAGAAGTCTGACAAATGCTAAGCTTTGCATATACCGGGCAAGATTCCAAGACACCCAGCAGAAAACAGCAGCTGGGATGTTAATGAACTAAGCAGATATTGTAGCAACTGTATGGTGCTGAGGAAACAAAAGTTGGAATTCAGGAATGAAGTGGTCTTGGCAAACACCCCACGTTTTCAGTTGAGACTCCAAAAGGAACAAGAAAAAACTAAAACACATCAACTTTAATGAAACCTCAAGCCAAACCTTGACAGGATTAAGGTGTTCTGCTTGTTCTCTACCTTACTGCTATAAAAAACGATATATTTTTAGAAGAAGCCTCTATAACTTTTAGTATACAATGTTAAACATTAAATTAAATATGAGGCATCCTAATCAAAAAGAGTAAAATAACTCTAAACTGCCCCAAAACTGTTTTTTAAACTAACAAACTCACAGGTGGTTCAAACATTTTACTTTTCAGACACAAATTTTTAAAATAGCTATTATTAATATGTTCAAGAAAATATGGATTAGACATACAGAACAGAGGATGAGTAGAATGACTAGAAGACATATCAGTAAAAAGTTTCCAGATTGAAGTATCAAAAGGGAAAACAATGGGGAAAAAAAGCATTAGTTGTTAGACATATCAATTATGTCAAGTTCATTAAACAGGTTGTTTAGATATTTTTGATCTTTACTGATCTTTATCTACAGGTACTATCATTTGAGACAATTATGCTAAAATCTCCCAGTGTAAATATAGACTTTTTTCAATTTTTCCTTTCAGTCCTGTCAGGGTTTGCTTTATATGTTTTAAAGATATGTTATGTACATATAAATTTAGAATTACTTTATCTCTCTGTTGAAATGATCCTTTAATCATTTTTAAAAATCTCTAAAATGTTGCCTGGCTACTCTTATTTCGTCTGGTAACAATACTAGCTTTGATTTGAATGGGGTATGTATAGAATATCTTTCCCTGCCTTTTTCTTTTGACTTTTCTACATCTTAATATTGAAGGTGTATCTCTTATAAGCAGAATACAATTGGGCTTTTTTTTTTGTGTGGTACGCAGGCCTCTCACTGTTGTGGCCTCACCCGTTGTGGAGCACGGGCTCTGGACGCGCAGGCTCAGTGGCCATGGCTCAAGGGCCTAGCCACTCCGCGGCATGTGGGATCTTCCCGGACCGGGGCACGAACCCGTGTCCCCTGCATCGGCAGGTGGACTCTCAACCACTGCGCCACCAGGGAAGCCCCTATTTTTAAAAGTGTTATAATCTTCATTTTTAAAATTTAATATTTAGACCATTTACATTTAATGTAGGGATTGATACATTTGCATTTACTTCTATTACATTATAATTCTTTTTTGATTTGTCTTATCTGTTTTGTGTTTCTTTTTTTCCTCTTCTCATGCTTTCTTTTGGATTGATCAAAAAAGTTATTAGTTGAACATTCGTTTATTCTTCTTTGTGGTTTTCCTGAATTTATAACACAGCGTTGACTTATGTCTAATGCAAACGAGCACTTTTGTAACTTCTTAGACAATGTTAGAACCTAGAAAATATAAACTCCATTTATTCCTCTCTTATCTTTTGGGTTACTGTCATAAATTTTCATTCTACATATATGTCAAGCTCCACAAGACACTGTTTCACACAGTCAATACACATTTAAGTTTATGTGCATGTTTATTCCTTCTAGTGTTTTTCATTCCTTCATGCATTTCTGGGATGCTATCTGGAATCATTTTCCTGCCATCTGAAGAACTCTGTGGTTTTTTTTAGTGTAGGTCTGATTACAAATTCTCTCAATTTTTACTCATCTAGAACTACCTTTATTTCACCTTCATTTTTGAAGGTTATTTTTTGCTGGATGCAGAATTCTGTCTCTCCAGTTATTTTCTTTCAGCACCTTAAAGATCTCATTCCCCTGCCATCTGGCTTTCATCAGCTATAAGCTGACACTTGCTCATTTTAAAAGTCTTTTTTTTTTTTTAAAGCTGTGACTACTTACAAAGATTTTCTCTTTGATTTTTAATATTTTTATTATATTGCATGTAGATGAGATTTGTTTTATATTTTTCCTACTTGGAGTTTATAGTGGTTCTTGAATATAAGACAGTATCTTTTGACAGTTTGGGGAAATCTTCAGTGATTACCTCCTCAAAGGTTGCTTTTGTACCATTCATTCCATCCCTTCAGACTCCACTTACAAGTGTGCCTCTTATGCTCTTCTCTGCATTCTCCTCTCTCTCTCTTTTCTCCCCACGATATAGCCTCAGTATTTTCTACTGACCTAGAATTAATTCAATCCCAACTCTCCTAAATTTTAAATCTCTTCTCAGTGTGGGTAAACACATTAGTTGTTTTAAGAATTTCATTTATCTTCCTGGATTCCTCCCTTCCACAGCACTGTGACCATAAAAAAATCTGGACTGGCTGCTATCTAGACATTTACACAGCAGTCATCCTGGGATCACCACCACAGAATTATTACCTTTGCTTCTCCTCTGTACTGGCTCCCTCTGGTAGTGATAGTGTCCATAGAGTTAAAAATCTTTTGAGACCTGGAATGTTTGAAAATGTCTTTAATCTACTCTCATATCTAATGGATAATTTGGCTGGACATAAAAGTGTTATAATCTTCATTTTTAAAATTTAATATTTAGACCATTTACATTTAATGTAGGGATTGATACATTTGCATTTACTTCTATTACATTATAATTCTTTTTTGATTTGTCTTATCTGTTTTGTGTTTCTTTTTTTCCTCTTCTCATGCTTTCTTTTGGATTGATCAAAAAAGTTATTAGTTGAACATTCGTTTATTCTTCTTTGTGGTTTTCCTGAATTTATAACACAGCGTTGACTTATGTCTAATGCAAACGAGCACTTTTGTAACTTCTTAGACAATGTTAGAACCTAGAAAATATAAACTCCATTTATTCCTCTCTTATCTTTTGGGTTACTGTCATAAATTTTCATTCTACATATATGTCAAGCTCCACAAGACACTGTTTCACACAGTCAATACACATTTAAGTTTATGTGCATGTTTATTCCTTCTAGTGTTTTTCATTCCTTCATGCATTTCTGGGATGCTATCTGGAATCATTTTCCTGCCATCTGAAGAACTCTGTGGTTTTTTTTAGTGTAGGTCTGATTACAAATTCTCTCAATTTTTACTCATCTAGAACTACCTTTATTTCACCTTCATTTTTGAAGGTTATTTTTTGCTGGATGCAGAATTCTGTCTCTCCAGTTATTTTCTTTCAGCACCTTAAAGATCTCATTCCCCTGCCATCTGGCTTTCATCAGCTATAAGCTGACACTTGCTCATTTTAAAAGTCTTTTTTTTTTTTTAAAGCTGTGACTACTTACAAAGATTTTCTCTTTGATTTTTAATATTTTTATTATATTGCATGTAGATGAGATTTGTTTTATATTTTTCCTACTTGGAGTTTGTAGTGGTTCTTGAATATAAGACAGTATCTTTTGACAGTTTGGGGAAATCTTCAGTGATTACCTCCTCAAAGGTTGCTTTTGTACCATTCATTCCATCCCTTCAGACTCCACTTACAAGTGTGCCTCTTATGCTCTTCTCTGCATTCTCCTCTCTCTCTCTTTTCTCCCCACGATATAGCCTCAGTATTTTCTACTGACCTAGAATTAATTCAATCCCAACTCTCCTAAATTTTAAATCTCTTCTCAGTGTGGGTAAACACATTAGTTGTTTTAAGAATTTCATTTATCTTCCTGGATTCCTCCCTTCCACAGCACTGTGACCATAAAAAAATCTGGACTGGCTGCTATCTAGACATTTACACAGCAGTCATCCTGGGATCACCACCACAGAATTATTACCTTTGCTTCTCCTCTGTACTGGCTCCCTCTGGTAGTGATAGTGTCCATAGAGTTAAAAATCTTTTGAGACCTGGAATGTTTGAAAATGTCTTTAATCTACTCTCATATCTAATGGATAATTTGGCTGGACATAGGATTTTAGCTTAGAAATTATTTTCCTCCAGAATTTTGAAGACATTGCTCAATTTTCTTGTGGCTTCTAGTGACAATTCTGCAAAAGCAGGTGTCATTCTGATTCTTGGTCATTTGTATATAAACTGATTCTTTTCTCTAATTTTTTAGAGCCTCTCATCATCTGTAGTACTCATAAATTTCCCAACTTTTTTTTTTTGCAATACGCGGGCCTCTCACTGCTGTGGCCTCTCCCGTTGCAGAGCACAGGCTCCAGACGCGCAGGCTCAGCGGCCACGGCTCACGGGCCCAGCCGCTCCACGGCATGTGGGATCTTCCCAGACCGGGGTACGAACCCGTGTCCCTTGCATTGGCAAGCGGACTCTCAACCACTGTGCCACTAGGGAAGCCCCTCCCAACATGTTTTGATGTCACTGCAGTTTCATCCATTATAGTGGGCACTTAATGGGCCCTTTTGGTTAAAAACTTATTATCTTTCTGTTAAACAAAATTTCCTTTAATTATTTCATGACTTCTTCCTTTTCCTTTATCTTTCTATAATCCATGTTATTCAAATAGTGGATAGTCCAGTATCTATTTTTATATAATAAGCCTAAAACTTAGCATCTTAAAATACTATGTTATTTCCATGCAATTCTTTGACTCAGGAATCTGAAGAGTGCTCAGTTTGGTGGGGGGAGGTGTAGGAGGGGGTTCATCTCATCTCCATATGGTGTCAGCAAGGGTGGTTCAACTGATACCAGAGAATTCATGATAGCTTCACCACATGTCCAAAGCTTTCATACTAGTTACTGGCTGAGATTAAGTTCTTCTTCTCCTGGCCACTTTCTCTTCACATGGTCTCTCATTATTCAGCAGCCTATCTTGGGCTTCTTTACATGGTAGCTGACTTCCAACAAGGAGAAAATTGAAGCTGCAAGCCCTCTTATCAGCTAGGTTGGGAATTTACCAAACCTCACTCTAGATACATTCTATTGATTATATCAAGTCACAGGACCAACCAAAGATTTAAGGTGAGGGAAAACACAATCTACCACTTGACAGTGGAAGTGGCATGCATGCACAGGGATGAAAGAAACTGTTCACACCCATCTTTGCAGACAATCTACCACAGTTCTCAATCTGGCTTCAGATTGCCTAAGTCTTCCAAGACTACCAGACATTCATCAATTAGAGAATCAGCCTTGAAGACCAATATCTCATGATCTATTTCAGATTTGGATGTGTTCCTCAGGTGTGGGTTCTCTTGATCTGGAAACCTGGCAGTTCAAGTAGAAGAGGGCTTGAAGTGGAAGCGAGATTAAGGCATCTCAACATTATCTTTATCCATAGTCTTCTACTTAGTCTCGTTGTTTGCAATACAGTACCCCCACCTTCCAATGTGTCTGGTATCCCTCAGGTCAAATACCATCTTTTGTACCTTCTCTAGAAACTAAACCTCCAATATTCTGTAGGGTGAGAGAGATACATCTACTCTCATCCTACTATTCAGAGTTATGGGGAAGTGGGGAGGATTCAAGATTCTTCTTATAATCCCTACCTATACCCTCACTTCCAGAGATACCTGCTCCCACCAATTTCTGATCCTTTTGGAAGTTATGTGGATCAAATTGGATTGCTTGACAGTTTTGCCCACCCTCTGAGCTGAGGATTCAGCTAGCTTACTCAAATGTCACAACTGGTCTTGCTATTTTCCAACTTTCAAAAATGTGTTCATATCATCTCCTGTCTCTTTTTCCTTAAGTCCTTTCATATCATTTTAGTTGAGTCTGGGGAAAAAGCAAAGTAATTGCATGTGCTCACTCTATCATCTTTAACAAAAATCAATTTTATAGCATATCATTACAAACTTGAGTACTATACCTATTGTAATTATAAATTACTTAAGATATACACCATAATTCACTGTGCAAAACAGTGCATCAAAACCCCACAACTGAAAATCAAAGTGGTCAAAAACAAAATTCCTTGGTATATTAATGAGTATTTTTAAGCCTAGTCATAATGAAGATCTATCATTTCACTTCAACCAAACGGGTCACACTCATAAGTAATCTGAGAGTACTGCTTTAAACAAAACCATGATATATGCTAATACTATAATTCTTTTAAGTTCTTTTGCAGTTTTGATTTTTTAACACATTTCTCTCAGACTTTCAAGACACACTCACTAAACTTCATGATTCCACATTTTCCTACCTTTTCCTAAGAAAGAACTCATACGAACTCTCAATTTTCTACTTTCTCAATAGAGAAAGCAAGGGCAATATATTCCATAAAAGTAAGGTATATATCTGAAATAAGCCAATAGCACTTACTGAGGCGAAAATGGAAAAACAGCACAATAACATCAATAATGCAAAGGTGGCAATACCTTTGTTATATCCAATAAAACATTTCTTTATGAACCAAAAAACTCCAAAGTGATCCTTCATTGAATAGAAAAGAAAGCAGTATTCTCAAGTTGTTCCTTAACTAATATGACAAACTCATTATTACTTACTATCACTCTAAAATCCAAGCCTCTAAAGATGTATAAAAATCCACTCTGGATTTATGAAGGAAACTCCTATGGAATCAATTCAGATGAGTCTTCAGAATTACAGCCCTTCTATTTATTTTTGCCCCTTTATTATTCTGATGGTATGGAAAACAGATATGTGAGTAAAGATAAACACATGATATTATTTTAGTACCCAAACAATATTTAAATATTAATGAAATGAAGTACTCCCATGACATTTTAAAGTGTATACTACCTAGAAGATGAACTACTTTATTTCTTTTCTACTTATAAATGAACTGACAAAAGATATCATTCTCCTTAAAGTTTACACAGGGCAAACCTGAGACTAGAATGACCTCCAAAAGTTTTCATACAGTTTTTAAGATGATTTTATGATTTTAACTAAGGCAAATTAACATCATATAAATGATGCACAAAGATAAATATATAACGTTATTAGCACCAAATTCAAATAAAATAAATATCTTCACATAAATCTACTTGTCTAATACATACAAAGGTTGATTCAAAGTCACTTGCCATTTTTGCGGGAAGGCTTCTGCACTGTCATTGGTGGGCAAGACTGCGCAGGTGCTACATCCGAGGAAGCAGTAGAGCCTGTATGATGAGCCTTTACCTTGTCAGCCCAACTGACACCTGTGGGAGCCAAACGCGGAGCAGCCACTGTGCCAGGTGAACCCCTATGGAGAAAATGACAGCATTTAATAAATCAAATATAAGTTAAAATTTTAAATATATAGTTAATATATTTAAATTTTAAATGCATTATGTGTGTGTGTGTGTGTGTATCCACATATATAGAATAACATACTACCATAGCAATTTAAGGCAAATATACTCACAAATTTATCTTCTTCTAATACCTCATTAATATACCATAACATATTGTATGGGAACAAATATAACAAAAAAGCTCTCACCAGACTGGTTTAAAAGAAAATTTCAGTTAAATGAGGAATCTTAAAAAAATGCATATATTTTTTATTTAAAATTTTATTTTAATTTAAGACTCATAACTTTTAATAATATAAATGTGCATTAATTTGCCAATTTATCAATGTAGGCATTATTAAAACAGGTTTTTTTTGTGTATATTATTTCATACATGATGCCTCATTGACAATGTCCAATTTTGTTTTCTTTAAAATGGAGTGATACTTTAGTGACACCTATTAAATAATCTTAGTACACAATCTCCCTCAATTTTAATAATTTCCCCAATCTTTCACAGTTGTCCTATACACTCCTCATCTGACAGCAAAACTTTAACAGCTCACTTTATGAAAGCTTTCCAAAAACCTATCTTAGTTTTCACAGAAACAATGACTCTTTTACACTCACATTTTAGTGGTTTACTTAATATTTAAGTTATGAGTTAATATATAGACAACTTGAATAAACAAGTTTGGTAACGAACTGCATAGTCTAAAGCATTTAACTCAACCAGGAAGAACAGAATTGCGCATATATACTAAAGTAAGCCTATAAGCCACAATCTTTCAGCATGCTTAAACATGTTTTACAATGATAATAAAGAGTCTCAATTAATCCAATGACATAATACATAGAGATCAGTATCAGAACCTTTACTATGTATGCATTAAAGACTTCCAGGCTAAAATAAACCATGTACTATACAATACTCTGAACCACAGACCAATGGACTGCATTACAGGGAAATTTCCCTTAAACTGGTGATGGAATATAAAAACATTTGGTTTTCTTTGCTTATATGTCTTTCCCCCACTCCACTAAGGTCCAATTATTATAAGGTTCCAAAGTCCATTAACCTTCATCTAAGGCAATATTATCTAATAATCTCATACGAAAGCAAAAAATTGGTTATACTAAATAACACTTTATGGGGCTTCCCTGGTGGCACAGTGGTTGAGAGTCCGCCTGCCGATGCAGGGGACACGGGTTCGTGCCCCGGTCTGGGAAGATCCCCCATGCCGCGGAGCGGCTGGGCCCGTGAGCCATGGCCGCTGAGCCTGTGTCCGGGGCCTGTGCTCCGCAATGGGAGACGCCACAACAGTGAGAGGCCCGCGTACCGCAAAAAAAAAAAAAAAAAAAAAAAACAAAAAACACTTCATGAGCTCTTAGTAAGGGCCAAGTATTGATACAATGCTAGATGCTTGTGATAGAGAAGATATGACAAACACCTTGCCTTAAAGAAGGTCATAATATAAGTACAAAGAGTAAACAAACATTAAAAATTTTAACACACTGAGGGTTTGAGGCAGCTGCTGTCATGGGGCGGATAAGGCAAATCAGCAAGCCACTCCAGGTAGCCAGTCACAGGAGAGCAATGCTTTGGACCTGCCATCAGCTTATGACATACGGGATTATGTGTTGCAGAGACCCAGCAAGGAGGTCCACAGTGAGGCTTTTAGTTCTGAGGGAGCCCTTTCTATTCCTTGCTCTTGTGATGTGGATCCAGCTGTGTGGCTGACAGGGTCTTGCTGCTCCTGCCTGAGCCTCTGAGGTGGGAGAGCCAAATACAGAACACTGGACCATCAGAGACCTCCCGGCCCCACATAATATCAATCAGTGAGATCTCTCACAGACATCTCCGTCTCAATGCTAAGACCCACATGCACCCAACAGCCAGCAAATTCCAGTGCTGGATGCCCCATGCCAAACAACTAGCAAGACAGGAACACAACCCTATCCATTAGCAGAGAGGCTGCCTAAAATCATACACAGACACCCCAAAGCACACAACCACATGCGGCCCTACCCACCAGAAAAACAAGATCCAGCCCCACCCACCAGAACACAGGCACCAGTCCCCTCTACCAGGAAGCCTACACAAGTCACTAAACCAACCTCACCCACTGAGGGCAGAAACCGAACACAACGGGAACTACAAACGTACAGCCTGCAAAAAGGAGACACCAAACACAGTAAGATAAGCAAAATGAGAAGGCAGAGAAATACACAGCAGATGAAGGAGCAAAGTAAAAACCTACCAGACCAAACAAATGAAGAGGAATTAGGCAGACTACCTGAAAAAGAATTCAGAGCATAGTAAAGATGATCCAAAATCTTGAAAACAGAATAGAGAAAACAGAAGAAATGTTTAACAAGGACCTAGAAGAACTAAAGAGCAAACAAAGATGAAGAACACAATAAATGAAATTAAAAATTCTCCAGAAGGAAGCAATAGCAGTATAACTGAGGCAGAAGAATGGGTAAGTGCATAGAAAGTAAAATAGTGGAAATAACTACCACAGATCAGAAGAAAAAAGAATGAAAAGAACTGAGGACAGTCTCAGAGACCTCTGGGACAACACTGAATGCACCAACATTCAAATTATAGGGGTCCCAGAAGAAGAAGAGAAAAAGAAAGGGACTGAGAAAATAGTTGAAGAGATTATGGCTGAAAACTTCACTAATATGGGAAAGGAAATAGTCAATAAAGTAAACGAAGCACAGAGAGTCCCATACAGGATAAATCCAAGGAGAAACATGCAAAGACACATATAATTCAAGCTATCACAAATTAAATACAAAGAAAAAATATTAAAAGCAGCAAGGGAAAAGCAACAAATAACATACAAGAGAATCCCCATAAGGTTAACAGCTGATCTTTCAGCAGAAACTCTGCAACCCAGAAGACAGTGGCAGGACATATTTAAAGTGATGACAAGGAAAAACTCACAACCAAGATTACTCTCCCCAGCAAGGATCTCATTCAGATTCAACAGAGAAATTAAAACCTTTACAGACAAGCAAAAGTTAAGAGAATTCAGCACCACCAAACCAGCATTACAACAAATGCTAAAGGAACTTCTCTAGGCAGGAAACACAAGAGAAGGAAAAGACCTACAATAACAAAGCCACAACAATTAAGAACATGATAGAACTACCATATGACACAGCAATCCAACTACTGGGCATATAATCTGAGAAAACCATAATTCAAAGAGTCATGTACCAAAATGTTCACTGCAGCTCTATTTACAAAAGCCAGGACATGGGAGCAACCTAAGTATCCATCAACAGATGAATGGATAAAGAAGATGTGGCACATATATACAATGGAATATTACTCAGCCATAAAAAGAAATGAAATTGAGTAACTTGTAGTAAGGTGGATGGACCTAGAGTCTGTCATACAGAGTGAAGTAAGTCAGAAAGATTAAAAAAAATACTGTAGGGCTTCCCTGGTGGCGCAGTGCTTGAGAGTCCGCCTGCCGATGCAGGAGACGCGGGTTCGTGCCCCGTTTCGGGAAGATCCCACATGCCGCGGAGCGGCTGGGCCCGTGAGCCATGGCCACTGAGCCTGCGCGTCCGGAGCCTGTGCTCCGCAAATGGGAGAGGCCACAACAGTGAGAGGCCTGCATAACGCAAGGAAAAAAAAAAAAAAAAATACTGTATGCTAACACATATATATGGAATCTAAGAAAAAAAAGTCATGAAGAACCTAGGGGTAAGATGGGGAATAAAGACACAGACCTACTAGAGCATGGACTTGAGGATACGGGGAAGGGGAAGGGTAAGCTGTGACAAGGTGGGAGAGTGGCATGGACATTATATACACTACCAAACGTAAAACAGATAGCTAGTGGGAAGTAGCCGCATAGCACAGGGAGATCAGCTAGGTGGTTTGTGACCACCTACAGGGGTGGGATATGGAGGGTGGGAGGGAGGGAGATGCAAGAGGGAAGAGATAGGGGAACAAATATATATATGTATAACTGATTCACTTTGTTATAAAGGAGAAACTAACACACCATTGTAAAGCAGTTATACTCCAATAAAGATGTTAAAAAAAAAAAAGAACATGGTAATAGGAACATACATATCGATAATTACCTTAAATGTAAATGGATTAAATGCTTCAACCAAAAGATATAGACTGGCTGAGTGGATACAAAAACAAGAAACGTATATATGCTATATACAAGGGACCCACTTCAGACCTAGGGATACATACAGACTGAAAGTGAGGGGGTGGACAGAGATATTCCATGAAAATGGAAATGAAAAGAAAGCTGGAGTAGTAATCCTCATATAAGACAAAATAGACTTTAAAATAAAGACTATTACAAGAGAAAAAAAAGGCCACTACATAATGATTAAGGGATAAATCAAAGAAGATAAAACAATTGTAAATATTTGTGCACCCAACACAGGAGCACCTCAATACATAAGGCAAATGCTAACAGCCATAAAAGGGGAAATGGACAATAACACAATGATAGTAGGGGACTATAACACCCCTCTTCCACCAATGCACAGATCATCCAAAATGAAAATATATAAGGAAACAAAAGCTTTAAATGACATATTAAACAAGATGGACTTAATTTATATTTATAGGACATTCCATCCAAAAACAAAAGAATACACTTTCTTCTTAAGTGCTCAAGGAACACCCTCTAGGATAAATCATATCTTGGGTCACAAATCAAGCCTTGGTAAATTTAAGAAAATTGAAACCATATCAAGTATCTTTTCTGACCACAATGCTATGTGACTAGAAATCAATTACAGGAAAAAAAACTGTAAAAAATACAAACACATGGAAGCTAAACAGTACACTACTAAATAACCAAGAGATCACTGAAGAAATCAAAGAGTAAATCAAAAAATACCTAGAAACAAACGACAATGAAAACACAATGACCCAAAACCTAGGGGATGCAGCAAAAGCAGTTCTAAGAGGGAACTTTATAGCAATACAATCCTACCTCAAGAAACAAGAAACATCTCAAATAGACAACATAACCTTACATCTAAAGCAATTAGAGAAAGAAGAACAAAAAAACCGCAAAGTTAGCAGAAGGAAAGAAATCATAAGGATCAGATCAGAAATAAATGAAAAAGAAATAAAGGAAACAACAGAAAGATCAATAAAACTAAAAGCTGGTACTTTGAGAAGATAAACAAAACTGATAAACCATTAGCCAGACTCATCAAGAAAATACGGAAGAAGACCCAAATCAACAGAATTAGAAATGAAAAAGCAGAAGTAACAACTGACACTTCAGAAATACAAAAAATCATGAGAGATTACTACAAGCAACTATATGCCACTAAAACAGACAACCTGAAAGAAAAGGACAAATTCTTAGAAAAGCACAACCTTCCAAGACTGAACCAGGAAGAAATAGAAAATATAAACAGACCAATCACTAACAATGAAATTGAAACTGTGACTAAAAATCTTGCAATAAACAAAAGCCCAGGACCAGACGGCCTCACCGGCGAATTCTAGAGAATTCATTTAGAGAAGAGCTAATAACACCTATCCTTCTCAAACTCTTCCAAAATATAGCAGAGGGAGGAACACTCCCAAACTCGTTCTACGAGGCCACCATCACCCTGATACCAAAACAAGACAAAGATATCACAAAAAAAGAAAACTACAGGCCAATATCACTGATGAACATAGACGCAAAAATCCTCAACAAAATACTAGCAAACAGAATCCAACAGCACATTAAAAACATCATATAGCATGATCAAGTAGAGTTTATCCCAGGAATGCAAGGATTCTTCAATATATGCAAATCAATCAATATGATACACCATAATAAAAAAACTGAAGGATAAAAACCATATGACCATCTCAACAGATGCAGAAAAAGCTTTCAACAAAATTGAACACACACTTATGATAAATATGCTCCAGAAAGTAGGCATAGAGGGAACCTACCTCAACATAATAAAGGCCATATATGACAAACCCACAGCAACATGGTTCTCAATGGTGAAAATCTGAAACCATTTCCTCTAAGACCAGGAACAAAACAAGGTTGCCGACTCTCACCAAGATTGTTCAACACAGTTCTGGAAGTTTTAGCCACAGCAATCAGAGACGAAAAAGAAATAGAAGGAATCCAAATCCGAAAAGAAAAAGTAAAACTGTCACTGTTTGCAGATGACATGATACTGTACATACAGAATCCTAAAGATGCACCAGAAAACTACTAGAGCTAATCAATGAATTTGGTAAAGTAGCAGGATAAAAATTAATGCACAGAAATCTTTTGCATTCCTATACACTTAGATGAAAAAACTGAAAGAGGAATTAAGGAAACACTCGCATTTACCATTGCAATGAAAAGAATAAAATACCTAGGAATAAACCTACCTAAGGAGACAAAACACCAGTATGTGGAAAACTATAAGACACTGATGAAAGAAATTAAAGACAATACAAACAGATAGAGAGATATAGCATGTTCTTGAACTGGAAAAATCAACATTGTGAAAATGACTATATTACCCAAAGCAATCTACAGATTCCATGCAATCCCTATCAAACTACCAATGGCATTTTTCACAGAACCAGAACAAAAAATTTCACAATTTGTATGGAAACACAAAAGGCCCCAAATAACCAAAGCAATCTTGAGAAGGAAAAACGGAGCTGGAGGAATCAGGCTCCCTGACTTCAGACTATACTACAAATCTACAGTAATCAAGACAGTATGGTACTGGCACAAAAATAGAAATACAGATCAATGGAACAGGATAGAAACCCCAAAGATAAACCCATGCACAGATGGTCACCTTATCTTTGAGAACGGAGGCAAAAATATACAATGGAGAAAAGACAGCCTCTTCAATAAGTGGTACTGGGAAAACTGGACAGCTACATGTAAAAGAATGAAATTAGAATACTTCCTAACACAATACACAAAAATAAACTCAAAATGGATTAAAGACTTAAATATAAGGCCAGACTCTACAAAACTCTCAGAGGAAAACATAGGCAGAACACTCTATGACATAAATCACAGCAAGATCCTTTTTGACCCACCTCCTAGAGAAATGGTAATAAAAACAAAAATAAACAAATGGGACTTAATGAAACTTAAAAGTTTTTGCACAGCAAAGGAAACCATAAATGAGACAAAAAGACAACCCTCAGAATGGGAGAAAATATTTGAAAATGAAGCAACTGACAGAGGATTCATCTCCAAATTTTTCAAGTAGCTCATGCAGCTCAATAACAAAAAACAAACTACCCAATCCAAAAATGGACAGAAGACCTAAATAGACATTTCTCCAAGGAAGATATACAGATTGTCAACAAAGAGATGAAAGGATGCTCAACATCACTAATCATTCGAGAAATGCAAGTCAAAACTACAATGAGGTATCACCTCACACTAGTCAGAATGGCCATCTTCAAGAAATCTACAAACAATAAATGCTGGAGAGGGTGTGGAGAAAAGGGAACCCTCTTGCACTGTTGGTGGGGATGTAAATTGATACAGTCACTATGGAGAACAATATGGAGGTCCTTAAAAATCTAAAAATAGAACTACCATATGACCCAGCAATCCCACTACTGGGCATATACCCTGAGAAAACCATAATTCAAAAATAGTCATGTACCACAATGTTCACTGCAGCTCTATTTACCATAGCCAGGACATGGAAGCAACCTAAGTGTCCATCGACACATGAAATTGAAAAAGAATATGTGGCACATATATACACTGGAATATTACTCAGCCATAAAAAGAAAAAGAAATTGATTTGTAGTGGTGGATGGACCTAGATTCTGTCATACAGAGAGAAATAAGAAAGAGAAAAACAAATACCGTATGCTAATGCATAAATATGGAATCTAAAAAAACAAAAGGTCTGAGGAACCTAGGGGCAGGATAGGAATAAAAATGCAGATGCAGAGAATGGACTTGAGTACATGGGGAGTGGGAAGGGTAAGTTGGGATGACGTGAGAGAGTATCATTGACATATATACACTACCAAATGTAAAATAGATAGCTAGTGGGAAGAAGCTGCATAGCACAGAGAGATCAGCTTGGTGCTTTGTGACCACCTAGAGGGGTGGGATAGGGAGGATGGGAGGGAGATGCAATAGGGAGGGGATATGGGGATATATGTATACATATAGTTGATTCACCTTGTTATACAGCAGAAGCTAACACACCATTGTAAAGCAATTATACTCCAATAAAGATGTTAAAAATATTTTTAACACATTGAAAATCTAATAATATAAGTACATGCAAGGTTAAGCAGTAACAAGAAATAAAAATGACTGTGACATGGTGGGGTGGGGTGGGCAGTGAGGGGAGCAGTAAGAAGCCATGAATAAAGGGTAAGTTTTAACAGAAGAAAGATAACTGACCAAGTAAACTACTCACCAATCCTCACACTACACATCAAATGTTAAGACTCACTCTAACGAACTAAAGTCCAAACAAATTTTCGTCTTTAAAAACAAATTTTGCCAGGGAAATTTAAGGAAAACAACAGTGATGACTGTGATGAACAATATCACAGCTGACAGAGCTGTGAATAGCATTTTGGGCAAACAGGGGCTAACTTAAAAGGAAAAGTTGGAGAAGCTGCCACAGGAGGCAAAAAGGAGAAATACTGATAAGTGCTTAAGTTAAAAGAGCTGCCTCAGGGCTTCCCTAATCTCTCACCTCTGACTGACCCTGAGGCTCTGAGGAAGCCGGAACTGACAGTAAAGGCAGAATTGTAAACTCCAGAGCACGGAAGACATAGTGATCACATGTAAGACCAGACAAGAGCTAGGAGATTTACTGGTTCAAGGAGATTTACTGATTCAAGGCATTTAAGGAAACCTCTGTCCAATCATTAGTTGACAACTAGGATAACTGAGCAGAGACTTTAGTGACTACACATGACAAAGAACATAGACTTCATAAAACTAGTTCAAGGCAGTCACTAAACAAACAAATAGTAATAAAACCACCACCACTAAACAGCCACAACAACAAATCCTGGAAAGGGTAGCAATCTGATCCCCAGAGCTGTTGCACTGTATGATTTAAAATAGCCAGTTTTTAACAACAAAAAAAAAAACCATAAGATATGCAAAGAAACAGGAAGGTATGGCTTACTCACAGACACACAAAAAGAACAGTAACTGAAAGAGGTCCCCAAGGAAGCCTGAACTTTGGACTTACTAGACAAAGACTTTACATGAGCTATTATAAATATGTTCAAATATGTTCAAATAATATCTAAGAACAAAAGGCAACCACATCTAAAAATAAAGTATGATAACATTTCATCAAATACAGAATATCAATAAAGAGAGATTAAATATAAAAAAGAACTACATAGATGTTCTGGAGTTGAAAAGTACAATAATGGAAATGAAAAATTCACCAGAGAGGCTCAACAGCACAACTAAGCTTGCAAAATAAAAAAACAGCAAATTTGAAGAGAGGTAAAGTGAGACTATCTAACCCAAGAAACACAAAGAAAAAAGAATGCAGGCATTTGAACAGAGTCTCAAAGACCTGTGGAACACCATCATGATTACCAGCACAGGTATAGTGGGATTCCCAGAGGAGAGAAAGGGACAGAAGGAATATCTGCAGAAATAATGGACAAAAACTTCCCAAATTTGATGAAAAACATTCATCTACAAATCCAAAAAGCTCAACAAACCTGAAGTAGGATAAACTCAGAGATCCACACCTAAATACATCATAGTCAAACTACTGAAAACCAAAGACAAAGAGAGAATTCTGAGAGCAGCAAGAGAAAACTGAGGCATCTCATGAAAGGATTCCCAATAACAGTTTATATCTCACCAGAAGCCATGGAAGCCAGAAGGTAATGAGAGGACATAATCAAAGTGCTAAAAGAAAAAGACTCTCAACCAAGAATTCTATGCACAGCAAAACTATCCTTCAAAACCTGAAGAATAAGATATTCTCAGATAAACAAAAACTGAGAAAAAATGTCACTAGCAGACCTTCCCAATAAGATATATTAAAGGGAGTTCTTCTGGTTGAAACGATAGGACACTAGACAGTAACTTGAATCCACATGAAGAAATAAAGAGGACCACTAAAAGTAACTACATAGGTAAATTCAAAAGACAATACAAACATTTTTTCTTGTAACCCTTTTCTTCTCGTATGTGATATAAAAGTCAACTGCATAAAACAATAATTATAAAACTGTGTTGATGAGATTATAATGTATAAAGATGTAATCCATATGATAATATGGATAACACAGTTTATGATATATTTAGATCATTTGTTGTGAAAGAAATTGCCAGTTGATGTTACAAATCATTTAGCATGAAACGTCTGTGAGTTTTAATTTTTGCATCCTAATTATGTCTGAATATATAACATTTCCTGAAACTTAAACTTTACTCTCCTGGATTTTTTTAACTTTTTATTCAAACAATTTCAAACATAAACATATACATGGATATATTTATAGCGAAATACCAGTTTTATAATACTATATTACCCACAAAAAAATTATTTACTGTAATGCAAGCCTCAGTAGGCTTTTTTGAGTTCATCTCACCCAAAATTTAAGCTTCTTCGAGCATTTGACGTTACACTTATTCTATCTGTTGACGGACTTGGAATCACATGACGTCCTGGGGACATCTTCTTTACTTCCCATGCCAATGAAGTTGGTCTGCCAATTCAAGACATACAGCAGATTAACAGAGAAAAGGGATGGCAGGGGGAGGGATAATCTAATCTTTTCTCTTGATTTGTTAGTGCATGAAAACATAAGCAGGTCACAATTTTTCCCTAGTGCATTGTTTTCCAGAAAGTTACCACATTACCAGTAAGTAATCCCAGATGATGCATGGTCCAGGATTTTCCACTCACAACAGCATAGCAGCACAACAGTAATTATCTAAAAAAGGGCTATGGGGTTACAAAGACAGGATATAAACTACTTATATTTTAAAAGCTTCCATACACCCAGCTAAAAACACATTAAAAAGGCAATGGTACTAATTCTGGCTGCTTGTATCTAATATCCTTAGAGAGCTAAGTGTATAGAACCGAGATCAAGACAGAAATACAGTGGTGAGGGTTAAAACGTAGAATACACAGGAAAATATTAAGTCTTCATCCTCTACCTCTTAATCACCCGTGAGAGTGACATCATAGACATTTCACTGCTCTTTGCTATAAAAGCTAACTATTCCTCCTTCTTCACTGGCCCCACAACCAATCAGTTGATAGGATGCACAATCTCTACTCAAATGTTTTTTCCGAAGCAACATCTTCTTTATCCTTATGCCCTCAATCAGACCTCCATAACTCCCCAAATCTCCTTGCCTCTTACTTTCCATTTAATCTAGTGATTCTGATTTTTTTCCCATTAAAAAGTAAAATTTATTGTTAGAAAACAAGAAAATTCAGATAGATGATTATCCAAATAAAGTCTAAAGCTTTTGATAATTTATTACTAAATTGCCTTTCAGAAAGGTTGTGACAAATTACACTTCCACCAGATGAAAAGTACCCATTTTACTTTAACCTTGCCAGTAGTTGGTATCTTGTCTTAAAATTTTCGTTGGCTTGTGAAAGAGACAACATTGCTTGCAAAGTCTAAAATATTTACTATCTGGTACTTTACAGAAAAAGTCTGCTGACTCCTGTGCTAGAGTTTCAGTCTTTGATGAGTTCTTTTTCCTACAAGGATGTCAATAAAGATGTTTAGTTGAAAAAAAACATTCACTGGAAAAATGGTATTTGCTTTTGTTTTTTAAATTATAATACATTTACTATCATTACAAGTGAGGCTGAACTTTTTCATCAGCCATTTAAATTTCATCTTTTGGGATTTGTACATTGGTATCTACTGCCCATTTTATCCACTGATATTTGCATCATTTTCTAATTGATTTGCGATCATTTACTACTACTACTATTATTATTACTATTATGGCTACAAATCTTGTCACATAGATGACATAACTATTTCACTTGTAATTATTTTTTTATGTAGAAAGGCATATTTTCTTCCCGTTAAATCAAGCCTATCGATATTTTCCTTTGTGCTTTTCTGCCTTTGTCTTACAAAGTCCTTACCCACAATAAAAATATTTATATTTTCTTTGCTAAGCATGTACAACATCAGTTTTTACATTTACATTTCAAGTCTGGGTGAAATAAATTTTGATGCATGATTTGAGGAATGAAAGATGGATAATGCCATCGACAGGAAATTTAAGGTTGCTTTCTATATCTGGGAGCTGCCTCAGGAGGCAAAAAGGAGAAATGCTGATAAGTGCCTAAGTTAAAAGAGTTGCCTCAGGGCTTCCCTGGTGGCACAGTGGTTAAGAATCCACCTGCCAATGTAGGGGACATGTGTTTGAGCCCTGGTCCAGGAAGATCCCACATGCTGTGGAGCAAAGAAGCCCGTGCACCACAACTACTGAGCCAGCGCTCCAGAGCCCACAAGCAACAACTACTGAAGCCCATGTGCCGCAACTACTGAAGCCCGTGCGGCTAGAGCCTGTGCTCTGCAACAAGAGAAGCCACCGCAGCGAGAAGCCCGCGCACCGCAATGAAGAGTAGCCCACGCTCGCCGCGACTAGAGAAAGCCCGCACACAGCAACGAAGACCCAACACAGCCATAAATAAATACCCAATGCAGCCATAAATAAATAAATAAATAAATAAATAAATAAATAGTTGCCTCAAGTATATTTTTGTAGGACATGAATAGCTGTTGGACTTGGCCTCACAAGCTTTCTCAATACAATCAACATAGCCACTGTTAGCTTGGAGTTTGCAAGCAAGAAAATAAAAAATCTAGTTAGCTTTTTAAATGCACTAATGGTTATATTACAGACCCTTTTTGGATATAAGGAACAGGAACTCCATCAAATTAAATAAAAAAGAAAAAAGTAATAAAGATTTATTGTAAGGATACAAACTGTAAACTGTCAAGGACATCCTCAAGGTGGCTCATGATTAGCCACCTGGAAGAGGCAGGCTCTAAAGTAACACTCTTAAACTCTCAAAGACCACATGATTTCTCTCATTTCTGCCTCTCTCTGTACATCTATTCCATTTTCCTTGAAATTGCTTTCCTCTGCTTATCTTTACAAGGGCAATATAGTCACCAATCACAAATCAGCGTGATGATCTTTTAACTTGGTTCAACCCAGTGAAGGAATGTACCCTCCATCCCTGTTCAATCTAATCACCTATTACCAAGGGGTAAAGATGAAACTGCTTGTTACAAAGACAACTAGGCTTGACCCACCCAGGGACAGAGTAAAAAATTTTCATTGTGAGATAAAAATATTAAAAGGATCAACATATCATGGCCTCTTTGAATTTGGTTTCCTGGGAATTAAGACTTCCTGGATTTGTCTCTTGGGATTCCTTCACTCTCTTGATTTCCCCCTGGGGCTGATACACTAGGATGGGATAAAAGATACGTTCTCTACAGGATGGTTCCACTCACTGAGACTGAACCAAGGTTAAATCTAAGGGAAAGAGGCAGCTCTGGGTAAAAAGGCATCATTGTAGCTCCATGTGAACTGACCCATTTCACAAGGGCTCAGGTTTCACTTTTAAGTCTAAACAAAATAGTAAATTGTTCTTTTGCCTTTGCACATAACCAACATGATACTAAATCCAGTTGGATTACCTATCTCTGGAATATCTCTCAACTCTCCCTAGTGCCTTTACTCTAGCCTGAGTAGCCATCATCTATAAACTATACTGATGAACCTCAACCTTCCCACACTACAGCCAGAAAGATCTTGTAAAAACACAAGCCTGGTATGTGGTTTCCTTACTTAAGAACCTTTATGGCTCAAAATAAAGTCTAAGGTTTTTATCATTTCTACAGAGTCCTACATAATCTGGTCTCACCCTACCTCTCTAGGCTCCTTTCATGCTACTTTTCCTCTGCTCTCTTCACTCTAGCCCTGCTAAACTCTAAATTCTTGACTACACTGTGCTCTCTTCCACCTCCAGGATATCATATACCATCACCTCTACCTGGAATTACACTTTTCTTCTCTCCTCGTCAAGCTAACTGCTTCTTGATATTTCTGCCCCACTTAAATGTAACCTCCTCCTCCTTGGGGAAGCCCTCCTGGACTTAACTGCATGATGGTGCGTTTTCTTATACTCCCAAAGTATACTACATTTCTTTTGGATGACACTTTGTACACTGGTAAGTGTTTCTTGTCAATGCACTGTGCACTTCATGAGGGCGGGGACTATGTCTGTTTTCTTCACCACAATAGTCCCAGAGCCTGACACATAGCACTCAGATGTTGTATGCTGATTCCAAATGAAGGTTTCTAAAATATCTCTAATCTCTCATTATTGCCCTCATCTCATCAATTTTCCTCAGTGCCTACTACATTAAGAAATACTATACCTTTCCCT
>NW_006771835.1:124484-159399 GCF_000442215.2 Lipotes vexillifer
CACATCACACACTCTGCACTTCTATAGCTATCCTTATTTCCTTCATCTGAAAGGCCAACCACTTTGTTAAAATCCATCACTTTCTTTAAACACTTCTGTATTTTCCATGAAATCTTTCCTGATCTATCCCCCAAAAGAAATATGACCCTGTCTTTCACTGAACATCTATAATAGTTTTTCATAGTAGTAAGTTCTATTTTATTCGACCCTTAGACTGAAAATTCATGAAAGGAGTAAATGTATCATATTAGGCAATTAAATTTCTGTACCAGATAAAAGTGCATTGTACTAGTAGGTACCCAATAAATACTTGTTACTTAACTTGGGAAATGCAGCTCCCAACTTTAAGATTTTTACAAGTTTCAAATTAAGCTGAGATCAAGTTCACTGTCAATTTTAATAATTGTTTTTGAATCTGCTGTCTGCTATAAATATAAAGACCAGAATTCATTACCTGCTTTGAGCATCTGTCTTCTCTAGCTTTTCCTGAAGTTGAATCCAGTCAATCAACGCTTTGAAATCTCTTACATAATTATCCAGCATCATTAGCACCTCCTAATTCAAAACAAACAACAAACATTAGATTCCATTCTGAAACTAAAGAGTTTCAAGAAAAAATTTTAGAGTAAAAGGACTTAGGAATTAATATTTTTTACACTATATATACTCATTGAGGAAGCAGCAAAACCTATGGATATTTTTTTGAGGGGGGGTTGTTTTATTTTCATTCTCACTCTTTGGTAAGAAATTAGGTGAAGCTGACAGTCTAAAGACCAAGAAATGGTATTGATATTCCTTCTCAAGACTTTCTCAACTGACCATTCTTTTAACCTTTTTTTATTGTTAAATTTAATAAACAGAAAAGTGCACAAAACATAAATGTACACATGAAAAGATGCTCAACATCACTATTGGAGAAATGCAAATCAAAACTACAATGAGGTACCACCTCACACCAGTCAGAATGGCCATCATTACAAATTCTACAAACAATAAATGCTGGAGAGGTTGTGGAGAAAAGGGAAGCCTCCTGCACTGTTGGTAGGAATGTAAATTGATACAGCCACTATGGAGAACAGTATGGAGGTTCCTTCAAAAACTAAAAATAGAGCTACCATATGACTCAGCAATCCCACTCTTAGGCATGTATCCAGAAAAAAACATAATTCGAAAGGATACATGCACCCTGATGTTCACTGCAGCACTATTTACAACAGCCAGGACATGGAAGCAACCTAAATGGCCATCAACAGAGGAATGAATAAAGAAGATGTGGTACATATATACAATGGAATATTACTCAGCCACAAAGACGAACAAAATAATGCCATTTGCAGAGACGTGGATGGACCTAGAGATTGTCATACAGAGTGAAGTAAGTCAGAAAGAGAAAAGTATTGTATATTAATGCATATATGTGGAATCTAGAAAAATGGTAGAGATGAACTTATTTGCAAAGCAGAAATAGAGTCACAGATGTAAAGAATAAACCTACGGATAGCAAGGGGGGAAGGAGGGGTGGAATGAATTGGGAGATTGGGACTGACATATATACACTGCTATGTATAAAATAGATAAATAATGAGAAACTACTGTATAGCACAGGGAACTCTACTCAATGCTCTGTGGTGACCTAAATGGGAAGGAAATCTAAAAAGGTGTGGATATATGTATGTATGACTGATTCATTTTGCTGTACAGTGAGAAACTAACACAACATTGTAAAGCAACTATACTCCAATAAAATTTTTAAAAAAACAAACATAAACGTACAGATAAATTATTTCAAAGCAAGGAACCATGCAACCACCACCCAGGACAAAAAATTTATTAATATCAGTCTCTAAAAGTTCCCTGATGTCCCTCTCCGAATCACTATTCCACCCGTTCCAAAGTAACCACTGCTTTGACTTCTAATAGTTTAATTTTGCCTGATTTTGAAATTCACATAAATGAACACACAGAGTATCTATTGCTCTGTGGCTTCTTTTGTACGTTTACCACATTCATTCATATTGCAGAGTGTACCTGCGATTCATTTACTGACACTGTCCAAGGGCACTACTAAACAGTATTCTAATGTATTAATATTGGGTTAGCCAAAAGGTTCGTTTGGTTTTTCCGGAAGATGGCTCTAGTAGCACTTAGTTGTCTTTAACTTCATTCAAAACAATTTTGTTAGGCTGTACGTAACAGCTGTCATATCAGTGTGCATTTAAAAAAACACATCAAAACTGGTGAATTTTTGTGTAGCCATTTCAATACTGAAGATGGAAGAAAAAAAGCAACATTTTCGGTATTTTATGCTTTATTATTTTAAGAAAGGTAAAAATGCAACTGAAACACAAAAAAAGATCTCTGCTGTATATGGAGAAGTTGGCTCATGAAACGTGTCAAAAGTGGCTGATGAAACGTGTCAAAAGTGGTTTGCGAAGTTTCATGCTAGAGATTTCTCACTGGATGATGCTCCATGGTCGGGGAGACCAGTTGAAGTTGATAGCAATCAAATCGAGACATTCGTTGAGAACAATCAGTTATACCACGTGGGAGATAGCCAACATACTCAAAATATCCAAATCGAGTGCCAAAAATAATTTGCAGCAGCTTGGTTATGTTAATCGCTTTGATGTTTGGGTTCCACATAACTTAAGCAAAAAAAACCCTCTTGACCACATTTCCACATGCGATTCTCTACTTAAATGTAATGAAAACATTCCGTTTTTAAAACAGATGAAAAGTGGATACTGTACAATAATGTGGAACGGAAGAGGTTGTGGGACAAGTGAAATGAACCACCACCAACCACATCAAAGGCTGGTCTTCAACCAAAGAAGGTGATGTTGTGTATATGGTGGAATTAGAAGGGAGTCCTCTATTATCCTCCTTCCAGAAAAACAAACAATTAATTCCAACAAGGACTGCTCCCAATTAGACCAACTGAAAGCAGCACTCGACAAAAAGCGTCCGGAATTAGTCAACAGAAAACACATAATCTTCCATCAGGATAATGCAAGACCGCATGTTTGTTTGATGACCAGGCAAAAACTGTTACAGCTTGTCTGGGAAGTTCTGATTCATCCACTGTATTCACCAGACACTGCATCTTCAGATTTCCATTTATTTTGTCTTTACAAAATTCTCTTAATGGAAAAAATTTCAATTCCCTAGAAGACTGTAAAAGGCACCTGGAAAAGCTCTTTGTTCAAAAAGATAAAAATAGTTTGGGGAAGATGGAATTATGAAGTTGTCTGAAAAATGGCAGAAGGTAGTGGAACAAAAGGGTGAATACGTTTTTCAATAAAGTTCTTGATGAAAATGAAAAATGTGTCTTTTATTTTTACTTAAAAACCGAAGATAGGACTTCCCTGGTGGTCCAGTGGTTAAGACATTGCCTTCTAATGCAGGGGGTGCAGGTTCACTCCCTGGTCAAGGAGCTAAGATCCCACATGCCTTGCAGCCAGAAAACCAAAACATAAAAACAGAAGTAATACTGTAACAAATTCAATACAGACTTTAAAAATGGTTCTCATGCAAAAAAATCTTTAAAAAAAAACAAAACCGAAGGCACTTTTTAGCCAACCCCAAATTTATTTATCCAGTTTATTGGTTGGTATTCATTTTAATATTTATTTATCCAATATTTACCCAATCTAATGTTGATGAAGATTTAAGTGATTTCCAAATTTGGGATATTACAAATTATATGCTGTTATTCATGTACATGTCCTATGCATACGTGTATATATTTCTGTTGAGTGTATGACCAAGAGTGTAATTGCGGAGTCACAGATTAAGCATGCGTTCCACTTTATTTATTGTTTTAAGTTTATTTTATTTATTTTTGGCTGCTTCATGTCTTAGTTGCAGCATGTGGGATCTTCATTGAGGCATGCGGGATCTTTCATTACAGCACACGGGCTTCTCTCTAGTTGTGGCGTGTGGGTTTCCTCTTCTCTGGTTGTGGCACACAGGCTCCAGGGTGCGTAGGCTCTGTAGTTGTGCTGCGCGGGTTTCAGAGTGCATGGGCTCTGTAGTTTGTGGCATGCAGGCTTTCCAGTTGAGGCGCGTGAGCAAACCAGTTGTGACACATAGGCTTAGCTGCCCTGCAGCATGTGGGATCTTAGTTCCCTGACCAGGGACTAAACCCGCGTCCCCTGCATTGTAAGGTGGATTCGTTACCACTGGACAACCAGGGAAGTCTCAATGTTCCACTTTAGTATATAATACCAAACTGTTTTCCAAACTGGTTGCCACTCCCACCAGCAGTCTATGTGAACTCTACTTGCTGCACACCCTCACCTACACTTGGTATTGCCTATTTGGGATCTTCTTTGTTTTTAACCTGAGCCATTCTGGTTGATGGGGGTGTAATGGTTTCATTTTGGTTTTAGTATGTATTTCTCTGATTACTAACGGTTCTCAGCACTTTTTCATATGCTTCCTGGCCACCCTCTTTTTGTGAAGTGCCTATTCAAGACACTTCCCATTTTTCTAGAGTGTCAACTGTCTTTCTCTTTTTGATGTGTATAAGTTCTTCACATTTTTTGGATATGCGCCTTTTGTTGATTATATGTGCAGTACATATATACTTGCCTTTCCACCCTCCTAATGGAATGGAATTTTTGATGAACAGAAATTCCTAATTTAAGGTAGTCTCATTTATGAGCCTTTCACCTAAAGACTGATGTAGCAATCTTTTCCTACCACAAGGTCAGGAAGATATTCTCCAAAATTATCTTTTAGAGCATGGGTCTATTTCTAGAATCTCTCCTCTGTTACACTGGGCTGTTTATCTATTCTTATACCAGTACCAAACTATCGTATGTTGCTACAGCTCTAAAGTAAATCTCAAAACTCAGTAAATTCTCCAACTGTATCTTTGACTTCAAAGTTGTCTAGGCCAATTCCAGGCTTTTGCATTTCCATATAGATTTTAGAATCAGCGTGTCAATTTCTCGGGAAAAAAATCAGAATTTTCATTGCATTTGCATTGATTCTGTAGATGACCTGGAAGAAAACCGACATTTTTATAACATTGTTTTTCTAGTCTATGAACAGGTCTATAGCTCCATATATTTAACTTACTCAGTGTGTCTCAGTAACGTATTACACTTTTCTGTGTAGAGGTCTTACACATCTTCTGTTAGATTTAACCCTAAGAATAAATGGAATTTGTTTTAAAGTTTTTCTTTTTCAGTTACTGTTGATATTTTTATTTTGAACTTGTATCCAGCAACTTTAACTCACTCAATACTTCTAACAGCTAATCTTTAGATTCTTCTGGACTTCATAAATATACATATATACATACATACATATATATATATATATATATATATATATATATATATATATATAATCTGTGAATAATGACATATCTATTTTTCTCCCTAAGCCTTATACCTTTTATGTCTTATTCTTGTATCCCTCTGCTGGCTAAAATCTTAAGTACAAGGTTGAACAGAAATAAGGTTAGCAGCCTTTCTTGTCTCATTCACAATTGCAGAAGGAAAGCTCTCAACATTTCACCATTAAGTATGATGTTTACTCTAGAATTTTTGGAAGATTCCTTATATCAGTAAGGATGTTCCCTTTTATTCCCAGTTTGCTACTTTTATCATGAATGGGTGTTGAACTTCAATCAAATATTTTTCTTAAATCTACTGAGACAATATGATTTTTCATCTTCACTCATCTAATTTGGTAAATAACATTAATTTCATATTCAAATGTTAAAGGAACACTGCAGGACTGGAAGGAATCTGACTTGATTGTGATGTAGTGTCCAATTTTCAAATAACCAGGTTTGATACATCGTTATATGGTTTAGGACTTGTGCACTCTGTACTCCAGAGGGGCCTGTATTTTCCTTTCTCATAAGTGCTTTCGTTATCAAAGTTATGCTTGAAAGAATTCTCTATTTTTCTAGGTTTTAGAAGAATTTGCATAATACTGGCATTTTTTCCAATTTTAAAAATTGAGATATAATTCACACATAAAACTCACCATTTTGAATTATACAATTCAGAGCTGTGCAACATACATGCAAGAGTTGTGCAACTATCTAATTCCAGAACATTTTCATCACCCCCAAAAGAAACCATAAGCAGTCACTCCCTTTGCTCCCCTCTCTCCAGGCTTGGAAACCACTAATCAACTTTCTGTCTCTATAGATTGGCCTGTTCCGGACATTTCATATAAACAGCATCATATAATATGCAGTCTTTTGAGGCTGGCTTCTTTTACTTAGTATAATGTTTTCAACGTTTTTCCACCGGGTAGCATGTATCTGTACTTCATTCCTTTTTATAACTAAATAACTGCATGAATAAACACAATTGCTTATTCACTTGTCAGTTCATGGATATTCAGGTTGTTTCCACTTTTTGCCTATTATGAATAATGCTGCTATGTACATTCATGTACAAGTTTTTATGTGAACACATGCTTCAAATTCTCTTGGGTGTATAAGTGGAAGTGGATTTACAGGGCCAAACGGTAACCCAAAGTTTAACATTTAATATTAATTACCAAACTTTTTTCCACAACAGCTGTACCATTTTACATTGTTATAAGCAATATGAGAGGGTTCTATATTCTTCATATCCTTGCCGAGATTTGCTATTTTCTGACTTCTTGATACTAGTCAACGAAAAGAGGGTAAAGTGGTATTATTGTTGTTATTTGAAATTCCCTGATGACTAAAAACGTTAAGCATATATTCATGTGCTTATTGGACATTTGTATATCTTTCCTGGAGAAATGTTTATTCAAATTCTTTTTTTACATATTTATGGGAAGATAATTGCTTTACAATGGTGTGTTAGCTTCTGCTTTATAACAGAGTGAATCAGCTATACATATGCATATATCCCGATATGCCTTCCCTCTTGCGCCTCCCTCCCACCCTCCCTATCCCACCCCTCTAAGTGGTCACAAAGCACTGAGCTGATCTCCCCGTGCTATGTGGCTGCTTCCCACTAGCTATCTATTTTACATTTGGTCATGTATATATGTCCATGCCTCTCTCTGACTTCATCCCAGCTTACACTTCCCCCTCCCCATGTCCTCAAGTCCATTCTCTACATCTGCGCCTTTACTCCTGTCCTGCCCCTAGGTTCTTCATAACCATTTTTTTTTAGATTCCATATATATGTGTTAGCATATAGTATTTGTTTTTCTCTTTCTAACTTACTTCACTCTGTATGACAGACTCTAGGTCCATCCACCTCACTACAAATAACTCAATTTGGTTTCTTTTTATGGCTGAGTAATATTCCATTGTATGTATGTGCCACATCTTCTTTATCCATTCATCTGTCAATGGAAACTTAGGTTGCTTCCATGTCCTGGCTATTGTAAATAGAGCTGCAGTGAACACTGTGGTACATGACTCTTTTTGAATTATGGTTTTCTCAGGGTATATGCCCAGTAGTGGGATTGCTGAGTCATATGGTAGTTCTATTTTTAGTTTTTTAAGGAACCTCCATACTGTTCTCCATAGTGGGTGTATCAATTTACATTCCCACAAACAGTGCAAGAGGGTTCCCTTTTCTCCACACCCTCTCCAGCATTTATTGAATCTAGATCTTTTGATGATGGCCATTCTAACTGGTATGATGTGATATCTCATTGCAGTTTTGATTTGCATTTCTCTAATGATTAGTGATGTTGAGAATCCTTTCATCTGTTGGTTGACAATCTGTATATCTTCTTTGGAGAAATGTCTATTTAGGTCTTCCAGCCATTTTTGGATTGGGTTGTTTTCTTTGATATTGAGCTGCATGAGCTGCTTGTAAAATTTGGAGATTAATCCTTTGAGAGTTGCTTCATTTGCAAATATTTTCTTCGATTCTGAGGACTGCCTTTTCATCCTGTTTATGTTTTCCTTTGCTGTGCTAAAGCTTTTAAGTTTCATTAGGTCTCATTTGTTTATTTTTGTTTTTATTTCCATTTCTATAGGAGGTGGGTCAAAAAGGATCTTGCTGTGATTTATCTCATAGAGTGTTCTGCCTATGTTTTCCTCTGAGAGTTTTACACTGTCTGGTCTTATATTTAGGTCGTTAATCCATTTTGAGTTTATTTTTGTGTATGGTGTTAGGGAGTGTTCTAATTTCATTCTTTTACACGCAGCTGTCCAGTCTTCCCAGCACCACTTATTTTCTCCATTGTATATTCTTGCCTCCTTTATCAAAAATAAAGTGACCATATGTGAGTGGGTTTATCTCTGGGCTTTCTAGACTGTTCTACTGATCTATATTTCTGTTTTTATGCCAGTACCATACTATCTTGATTACTACAGCTTTGTAGTATAGTCTCAAGTCCAGGAGCCTGATTCCTCCAGCTCTGTTTTTCTTTCTCAAGATTGCTTTGGCTATTCAGGGTCTTTTGTGTTTCCATACAAATTGTGAGTTTTGTTCTATTTCTGTGAAAAATGCCATTGGTAGTTTGATAGGGAGTGCATTAAATCTGTAGATTGCTTTGGGTAGCATAGTCATTTTCACAATGTTGATTCTTCCAGTCTAAGAACATGCTACATCTCTCCATCTGTTGGTACCAGCTTTAACTTCTTTCATCAGTGTCTTATAGTTTTCTGCATAAAGGTCTTTTGTCTCTTTAGGTAAGTTTATTCCTAGGTATTGGATTCTTTTTGTTGCAATGGTAAATGAGAGTATTTCCTTAATTTCTCTCTCAGATTTTTCATCATTAGTGTATAGGAATGCAAGAGATTTCTGGCTATTAATTTTGCATCCTGCTACTTTACCAAATTCATTGATTAGTTCTAATAGTTTTCTGGTAGAGTCTTCAGGATTCTCTATGCACAGTATCATGTAATCTTCAAACATTGACAGCTTTACTTCTTCTTTTCCTATTTGGATTCCTTTTATTTCTTTTTCTTCTCGGATTGCTGTGGCTAAAACTTCTAAAACTATGGTGAATAATCTTGGTGAGAGTGGGCAACCTGTCTTATTCCTGATCTTACTGGAAATTGTTTCAGTTTTTCACCATTGAGAACGATGTTGGCTGTGGGTCTGTCATATATGGCCTAAGTTCCCTCTATACCCACTTTCTGGAGGATTTTTCTCATAAATGGGTGTTGAATTTTGTCGAAAGCTTTTTCTACATGACTTGAGTTTATCATAGTTTTTATTCTTCAGTTTGTTAATATCACATTGATTGATTTGCGTATATTGAAGAATCTTTGCATTCCTGGTATACACCCCACTTCATCATGGTGTATGATCCTTTTAATGTGCTGTTGGATTCTGTTTGCTAGTACTTTCTTTTTTTTTCTTTTTGTACGCGGGCCTCTCACTGTTGTGGCTTCTCCCATTGCAGAGCACAGGCTCCAGACGCGCAGGCTCAGCAGCCATGGCTCACAGGCCCAGCCGCTCCGCGGCATGTGGAACTTCCCGCAACAGGGCATAAACCCGTGTCTCCTGCATTGGCAGGCAGACTCTCCACCACTGCGCCACCAGGGAAGCCCTGTTGACTAGTATTTTGTTTAGGATTTTTGCATCTATGTTCATCAGTGATATTCGCCTGTAGTTTTCTTTCTTTGTGACATCTTTGGTTTGGTATCAAGGCGATGGTGGTCTCATAGAATGAGTTTGGGAGTGTTCCCCCTTCTGGTAAATTTTGGAACAGTTTGAGAAGGAGAGGTGTTAGCTCTTCTCTAAATGTTTGATAGAATTCACCTGTGAAGCCATCTGGTCCTGCACTTTTGTTTGTTGGAAGATTTTTAATCACAGTCTCAATTTCAGTGCTTGTGATTGGTCTGTTTATATTTTCTATTTCTTCCTGGTTCAGTCTCGGAAGGTTGTGCTTTTCTAAGAATTTGTTCATTTCTTCCAGGTTGTCCATTTTATTGGCACATAGTTGCTTGTAGTGATCTCTCATGATCCTTTGTATTTCTGCAGTGTCACTTGTTACTTCTCCTTTTTTGTTTCTAATTCTATTGATTTGAATCTTCTCCTCTTTTTGTTGATGGGTATGGCTAATGGTTTATCAATTTTGTTTATCTTCTCAAAGAACGAGCTTTTAGTTTTCCTGATCTTTGCTACTGCTTCCTTCATGTCTTTTGCATTTATTTCTGATCTGATCTTTATGATTTCCTTCCTTCTGCTAACTTTGGTGTTTTTTTGTTCTACTTTCTCTAAGTGCTTTAGGTGTAAGGTTAGATTGTTTATTTGAGATGTTTCCTGAGGTAGGATTGATGTGCTATAAACTTCCCTCTTACAGCTGCTTTTGCTGCATCCCATAGGTTTTGGGTTGTCATGTTTTCATTGTCATTTGTCTCTAGGTATTTTTTGATTTCCTCTTTGATTTCTTCAGTGATCTCTTGGTTATTAAGTATTGTTTAGCCTCCATGTGTTTGTATTTTTTTACAGAATTTTTCCAGTAATTGATTTCTAGTCTCATAGTGTTGTGGTCAGAAAAGGTACTTGATACGATTTCTAATTTCGTAAATTTACCAAAGCTTGATTTGTGACCCAGGATATGATCTATCCTGGAGAATGTTCCATAAGCACATGACAAGAAAGTGTATTCTGTTGTTTTTGGATGGAATGTCCTATAAATATCAATTAAGTCCATCTTGTTTAATGTATCACTTAAAGCTTGTGTTTCCTTATTTATGTTCATTTTGGATGATCTATCCATCAGTGAAAGTGGGGTGTTAAAGTCCCCTACTATGATTGTGTTACTGTCAATTTCCTCTTTTATGGCTGTTAGCATTTGCCTTATGTATTGAGGTGCTCCTTCGTTGCGTGCATAAATATTTACAATTGTTATATCTTCTTCTTGGATTGATTCCTTGATCACTATGTAGTGTCCGTCATCATCTCTGGTAATAGTCTTAAAGTCTATTTTGTCTGATATGAGAATTGCTGCTCCAGCTTTCTTTTCATTTCCATTTGCATGGAATATCTTTTTCCATCCCCTCACTTTCAGTTTGTATGTGTCCCTAGGTCTGAAGTGGGTCTCTTGTAGACAGCATATATATAGGTATTGTTTTTGCATCCATTCAGCTAGTCTATGTCTTTTGGTTGAAGCACATAATCCATTTACATTTAAGGTAATTATCAATATGTATGTTTCTATTACCATTTTCTTTATTGTTTTGGGTTTGTTATTCTAGGTCTTTTCCTTCTCTTGTGTTTCCTGCCTAGAGAAGATCCTTTAGCATTTGCTGTAAAGCTGGTTAGGTGGTGCTGAATTCCCCTAACTTTTGCTGTCTTTAAAGGTTTTAGTTTCTCCATCAAATCTGAATGAGATCCTGGCTGCTTAGAGTAAACTTGTTTGTAGTTTTTTTTCCTTTCATCACTTTAAATATGTCCTGCCACTCCCTTCTGGCTTGCAGAGTTTCTGCTGAAAGATCAGCTGTTAACCTTATGGGGATTCCCTTGTATGTTATTTGTTGTTTTTCCCTTGCTGCTTTTAATATTTTTCCATGTTTTTAATTTTTGATAGGTTGATTAATATGTGCCCTGGCCTGTTCTCCTTGGATTTATCCTGTATGGGACTCTCTGTGCTTCCTGGACTTCATTAACTATTTCTTTTCCCATATTACGGAAGTTTTTAACTATAATCTCCTCAAATATTTTCTCAGTCCCTTTCTTCTTCTTTTCTTCTTCTGGGACCCCTATAATTTGAATGTTGGTGCATTTAATTTTGTCCCAGAGGTCTCTGAGACTGCCCTCAATTCTTTTCATTCTTTTTTCTTTATTCTGTTCTGCAGTAATTTCCACTATTTTATCTTCCAGGTCACTTCTCTGTTCTTCTGCCTCAGCTATTCTGCTATTGATTCCTTCTAGAGAATTTTTAATTTCATTTATTGTGTTGTTCATCATTGTCTGTTTGCTCTTTAGTTCTTCTAGGTCCTTATTAAACGTTTCTCATATTTTCTCCACTCTATTTCCAAGATTTTGGATCATCTTTACTATCATTACTCTGAATTCTTTTTCAAGTAGACTGCCTATTTCCTCTTCATTTCTTTGGTCTGGTGGGTTTTTACCTTGCTCCTTCATGTGCTGCGTGTTTCTCTGTCTTGTCATCTTGCTTTACTTACTGTGTTTGGTGTCTCCTTTTTCTGGCTGCAGGTTTGTAGTTCCGGTTGTTTTTGGTGTCTGCCCCCAGTGGGTAAGGTTGGTTCAATGGGTTGTGTAGGCTTCCTGGTGGAGGGGACTAGTGCCTGTGTTCTGGTGGATGAGGCTGGATCTTGTCTTTATGTTGAGGAAGACTGTGTCCAATGGTGTGTTGGGGGTGTCTATGACCTTATTATGATTTTAGGCAGCCTCTCTGCTAATGGGTGGTGTTGTGCTCCTGTCCTGCTACTCGTTTGGCATAGGGTGTCCAGCACTGTAGCTTGCTGGTCGTTGAGTGGAGCTGGATCTTAGCATTGAGATGGAGATCTCTGGGAGAACTCTCACCATTTGATATTACATGGAGCCAGGAGGTCTCTGGTGGACCAATATCCTGAACTTGGCTCTCCCACCTCCCACCTGTGCCTCCCAGAGGCACAGTCCTGACACCCACCTGGAGCACCAAGACCCTGTCAGCCACACAGCTCAGAACATGGAGAGCAAAAGAAAGAAAGAAAGAAAAAATAAAATAGAATAAAATAGTTATTAAAATAAAATATAAATAATTATTAAAAATTAAGAAGAAAAAAAAGAAAAAAACAGGTAGAAGAGAGCAACCAAACTTGAAAACAAATCCACCAATAATAACAAGTGCTAAAAACTATACTTAAAAAAAAACACAAAAAAACGGATAGACAGAACCCTAGGACAAATGGTAAGAGCAAAGCTATACAGACAAAATCACACAAAGAAGCATACACATACACATTCAGAAAAAGAGAAAAAGGAAAAATATATATATATATTGTCCACCGCCTCAATTTTGGGATGATTCGTTGTCTAGTCAGGCATTACACAGATGCAGGGTACATCAAGTAGGTTGTGGAGATTTAATGTGCTCCTGAGGCCGCTGGGAGAGATTTCCCTTTCTCTTCTTTGTTCACACAGCTCCTGGGGTTCAGCTTTAGATGTGGCCCCACCTCTGCGTGAAGGTTGCCTGAGGCCGTCTGTTCTTCGCTCAGACAGGATGGGGTTAAAGTAGCAGCTGATTAGGGGGCTCTGGCTCACCCAGGCCGGGGGCAGGGAGGGTTATGGAATGTGGGGCGAGCCTGCGGCAGCAGAGGCCAATATAAAGTTGCACCAGCCTGAGGCACGTCATGTGTTCTCCCAGGGAAGCTGTCGCTGGATCATGAGACCCTGGCAGTGGCGGGCTGCACAGGCTCTCCCGAGGGGAGGTGTGGACAGTGACCTGTGCTTGCACATAGGATTCTTGGTGGCTGCAGCAGCAGCCTAAGCATTTCATGCCCACCTCTGGTGTCCCTGCTGATAGTTGTGGCTCACGCCTGTCTCTGGAGCTCATTTAGGCAGTGCTCTAAATCCCCTCTCCTTGCGTACCCTGAAACAATGGTCTCTTGCCTCTTAGCCAGGTCCAGACTTTTTCCCGGACTCCCTCTGGCTAGCTGTGGTGCACTAGGCCCCTTCAGGCTGTGTTCACGCAGCCAACCCCAGTCCTCTCCCTGGTATCTGACCTCTGACCTCTGAAGAAGCCAGAGCCTCATCTCCCAGCCCCCACCCATCCCGGAGGGTGAGCAGACAAGCCTCTCAGGCTGGTGAGTGCTGGTCTGCACCGATCTTCTGTGCGGGAAACTCTCCACTTTGCCCTCTGCACTGCTGTTGCTGCGCCCTCCTCCATGGCTCCAAAGCTTCCCCCCGCCAGCCCCCATCTTTCAAGGGGCTTCCTAGTGTGTGGAAACTTTTCCTCCTTCGCAGCTCCCTCCCAGTGGTGCAGGTCCCATCCCTATTCTTTTGCCTGTTTTTTTCTTTTTTCTTTTGCCCTACCCAGGTATGTGGGGAGTTTCTTGCCTTTTGGGAAGTCTGAGGTCTTCTGCCAGCGTTCAGTAGGTGTTCTGTAGTTGTTCCACATGTAGATGTATTTCTGATGTATTTGTGGGGAGGAAGGTGATCTCCACGTCTCACTCTTCCGCCATCTTGAAAGTCTCTCCTATTTAAATTCTTTGCCTATTTTTTAACTGGGCCATTTGTCCCTTTTATTGTTGGACTGTACAAGTTCTTCATATATTCTGTATATTAGACTGTTATCAGACATATGGTTTGAAAATATTTTCTCTCATTCTGTGAGTTGTCTTTTGACTTAATAGTGTTGGCTTAATAGTGTCCTATAACACACGTAAGTTTTTACTTTTGTTGAAGTTCAATTTATATATTTTTTATTTAATTATTTGTGCTTTGGGTATCATATCTAAGAAACTATTGCCCAGTCCAAGGACACAAAGATTTCCACCTATGTTTTCTTCAAATAGTTTTATAGTTTTATCTCTTACATTTAGGTCTTTGCTCCATTTTCAGTTAATTTTTGCACATGGTGTGAGGTAGGTATCTAAATTCATTATTTGCATGTGGATGTCTAGTTGTCCCAGCACCATGAGTTGAAAACACTATTCTTTCCCCATGAAATAGTCTTGACACCACTGTCAGAAAACAGTGGCCACAGATGTGTAGATTTACTTCTAGGCTCTCAATGTTATTGCATTGATCTACATGTCTATCATTGTTCTGGTATCTTACTGCTTTGATTATTATAACTTTGAAGTAAGTTTTGAATTCAGGAAGTGTGAGTCCTCCAAACCACTCACATTTTACCAACTGCTCCACTACTGTACATTAGAGAAAAAAATAATCTAATCCAGGATCCAGTCGAGGATCAGGCATTATATTTAATTGTCCTGTCCCCTTTGTTCTGTTACAGTTCTTCCTCAGTCTTTCATGGCCTCATATTTATAAAGGATACAGGCCAGTTATTTCATAATATGTCAATCAATTTCAGGTCAAATTAAATTATCAGGAATATCACATTTCTGATGTTGTGGTCTTAGTGCATTATTTAAAAAGGTACCTCGGGCTTCCCTGGTGGCGCAGTGGTTAAGAATCTGCTTGCCAATGCAGGGGGCACAGGTTCAAGCCCTGGTCCAGGAAGATCCCACATGCCACGGAGCAACTAAACCCGTACGCCACAACTACTGAGCCTGCACTCTAGAACCCACGAGCCACAACTACTGAAGCCCACGTCCCTAGAGCCTGTGCTCCACAACAAGAGAAGCCACCACAATGAGAAGCCTGCACATCGCAACGAAGAGTAGCCCCCATTCGCCGCAACTAGAGAAAAGCCCACGCACAGCAACGAAGGCCCAACGCAGCCAAAAATAAATAAATAAAAAGACACCTGCTATGTATATGTCCTATTACTGGTGATAATAACCTTCATGATTTGATTAAGTGGTACCTACCAACTCCCCCACCTAAACTTCCTATTTTTCTTTGTAATTAATATTTTACAGAGAGATATTTTGTGACTATATAAATACCCTGTTCAACAAAATTTCACCCACTAATTTAAGATCCATTGGTGATTCTTACCTGAATAAATTATTATAATAGTTGCTAAATGATGATTTTCTAATTCCATCATTTCTTCTACATTTACTACTTAGCAACCTATTGTAGGAAAGGTGCTGTCCCTTCTCCCTCATTTGCCTATTTATTCATTTAGTTATTCATAACAGTATGGATTCATCAATTCCTACATTATTGAATGATCCATTACTATATTTGTTTTGATGCTCAAATTTTCCCAGATTTGGCCAATCGGAAGCCCTTAATGCTGGCTCCTATGTATTTCTGACATGTTCCCATGATATCAGAGCATTCCCTAGCTTTCTGTCACAAAAAGAATTTTCAGGCTCATCTTGTATTTTCCCTGCCCCTGCTCTGGAACCAGCCATTCCTCTAAGAAGCTCTAGTTCCTCTTACTGGAGAATGGTATCTTGACCAAGACTAGGTGTTTAATGTGCTCACTGGTACTGGTGTGTCAACGCTTCAAGGTGCTCCCAGTAGACAGTAGAAATATATATATATTTTTATAAACACACACACATATATGTATAGTTTACTTTTTTCCCCTAACTTCTTGACCTGGATACTAAGATCATTGGCCTTTAGCCTTTATTTCATTTCAATTATATGCATTTTAGCACTATAAAGTTTCCTTTAAGAAGGACTTAGGCTCCATCTCACATATATTGTTTTTGTTATCATTCAGTTCAAAATATTTTCTAATTTCTATTGTAACTTCTTCTTTGACCAATGGATTATTCAGAAGTGTTGTGCTGAGGCTTCCCACTAAGGATTTCTATCTTTTCTATCCTGGATCATGCCCCTATAATTCTCCCCTGCTTAAGAATGCTTCCCTCTCCTAAGCTGTCTGTAGATTTTTTATTTATCACCTAGCACTTCCAGTCCTCAGAGAGAGAGTTGACCTGAATTTTCTATTCCATCTCTAGTAGAAGTGAAAGCCCCTCTACCCAAACATTTTTACCAGTGATTTTCATAAAGGAATACAGGGTATGCTCATCTAATTTACAGGTGAAATAAATCTATGGCAGACAACAGAATTTGAAAAATATATAAATCTGCACTGTTCAATATGGTAATCACTTGCCACATGTGGCTATTAAGTACATGAAAAGTAGCTCATCTGAACTTAGACTTGGACCAAAAGAAAAGGAATGTAAAATACCTTAATGTTCATACTAAAAAACAGTAATAATGGTCATACTGATTACATGTTGAAATAATTTTGATGTATTGGGTTAAATTTAAAATATTACTTAAATTATTTCCATGTTTCTTTTTGCCTTTTTAATGTAACAAATAGAAAGTTTAAAAGTACATATGTGGCTCACATTATATTTCTATTGGGCGGCACTGCTCTAGACAGGCTACAGTAACTTGGCAAATCTAAAAAGATGAGGTTTTTAAAGGATAAATTTCTGATTCTACCCTTTGATCCAGTAACTAACTGTACAAGTTAAAGACTGGGGGGAGGTTGGTCTTAACAACACATGACACATATAAAATGACTGGAATTTTATTTGACACTAAACTCAAGTTGAGTAAATAGTTTGCTGAGTGAGAGGAAAAAGTGAATAAGCCCTCACACTTCAATAATACAAGGATAACAGCAACTATGAAAAGGCTGTGAGTCTCACCAGCACAAGGTAAAATGAGACCACTTCCTCTGTGGGATTTCCATTTGTATTAAACATTTTTTATTGCTAACCAGAATTTTCACTCCCTTTCCAGTTTGGGGAATTGGGTTCTTGCACAGATGTAAAAGGAGAAGATCCTCCTCCTCCTCCCTACTACTTGGCAGTAAGGCACAGAAATATGATTGGGACTTAACCAATCAGATTCACTTGCCCGGGACTTTGAATCACAAACTAGTAAGGCAAAGATGAAGAGACAATGGTGTTATTAAAAAACAGCAATACAACCTAGCCAGATGTTTCTCTGCAAAACCTCCCTTGGTTTCTGCCTACTTTCTAACCCTGATTCATCAGTTCTAGTGATAAATCTGTGAACTATCCAATATCCTCCCAATAAATTATTTTTTCTACTTAAATCTGCTAGAGTCTATTTTTGTTGCTAGCTACCAAGAGCCTGACTGATAAGCCATTGTAAGCACAATTTAAGGAGGCTAGATAGATAAAGCAGAACACAATAAAACAAGTGTGACAATAAGGAAGACTTTAACATCATATCATATTAGGAACTATAGTAAGAACTGGATGACTAGATTTTAAAAGACTAAAGGGATGATATGATAGATAACTGCACATGTAAGAGAGCTTGCCATAAAGAGATTATATTATTTCCATATGAATATAATTTATAGAACAAAGAATGCTTGGTGAAAATTACAGACTTTTACCTGGCAGAGCTGTCTCAAAAGAGAATTAGTTACCCGGGGGAATATGGTCAAGGGTAACTCTGTAATCGGTATGTGGACTAGACAACTTTACTTACAGTTCTAAGATTCTATGATTTACTCACCAAATGCAAATTTGTTAGGAACCCACTATGTGCCAAAATACTGAATCTATGAAACTCAAACCACAGGAGAGATGTATTCTATGCTTTAAAACACTAATAGCATGCCAGCAAATGCTGCTGTTTAGGCTGAGTGAATTAAACAGATTATTCCCTCAGATACCCAATGTAACATTTATCAGTGGTACTTTCTGACAGAATGAATTATAATTTACAATCCCTCTTAAAGCAAATTTCGATCCTCTCCAATCTTTAGGAAGTTTTACTCTAGGACCTGAGGACGAGGGGGCAGGGTAGGAAGGGTAAGGTGGGACAAAGTTAGAGAGTAGCAATGACATATATACACTACCAAATGTAAAACAGATAGCTAGTGGGAAGCAGCTGCATAGCACAGGGAAATCAGCTTGGTACTATGTGACAACTTAGGTGGGACGGGGACGGGGGGAGGGAGGTGCAACAGGGAGGGGATATGGGGATATATGTATACATATAGCTGATTCATTTTATTATAGAGCAGAAACTAACACAACATTGTAAAACAATTATACTCTAATAAAGATGTAAAAAAATAAATAAAAGTAAATAAAAAATTTTTTAAAAGATAATTTTATTTTAAAAAGTTGGATTAATAAGTAAAACTATTAGCTGCAAAAGATATTAAATAACGAGCAAATCCCACAGAATTATCTGATGAGTGATGAAGTCACACTGTCTGTAGTCAGCCACTTCATTTTCAAGATAACACTGACGTTTAGCGATCTGGATGTGATGGCACAGAACCCAAACCCTACTGACCCCTGGCCCACTGCTCTTTCTGCTAAGTCATATCTCCAAGACTTCCTACACCAGCAGCAAGAAAAATAAAAGGAAGAAAAGATAGGAACGAAAAAAATTACTAGCAAAATCCATTATCAAGGGCATGTTTCTTCCAGTGTTCTTTATTAACACTTTTTACATGTACTACTAAACTGAAAGTTTCTGATGTGAAAATTCAAAAAAAATAATAATAGTCTCTTCTAAATACTCAGTCTTAAATTCTACTACCATATATGTGAAATCATCAGTTTAAAAACAAATAAATTTGGAAAAGTAAATGTTTAGAATTTTACCAGCATTTCTTATGCAATTGACTCAAAGCTAAATATATCACAGGCAATTATGCATGATTTAAAACCAGTTTTCAATAATATGATGGACCACTTGCATTCTGTTTATCAAATACAGCATTTGCACTGGAGTGAGCTTCCAATGGCAAAATAAATTTTAAATTGACTGGATTTCACAGGGAATCATTTCTAAATCAGCTTGTCTTATATAAACAGATCATCTGTGCTCCACTGTACATACTCATGATAATAACCATTGCTGCACTCTAACTTTCTTCATTTTTTTATTAATTAATTAATTTATTTATTTATTTTTGGCTGCGTTGGGTCTTCGTTGCTGAGCACGGGATTTTCTCTAGTTGTGGTGAGTGGCGGCTACTCTTCATTGTGGTACGCAGGTTTCTCATTGAGGTGGCTTCTCTTGTTGTGGAGCATGGGCTGTAGGTGCCCACCTTCAGTAGTTGTGGCACGTGGGCTCGGTAGCTATGGCTCACAGGTGCTAGAGTGCAGGTTCAGTAGTTGTGGCACGTGGGCTCAGTAGCTATGGCTCACAGGTGCTAGAGTGCAGGCTCAGTAGTTGTGGTGCAAGGGTTTAGTTGCTCTGTGGCATGTGAGATCTTCCCAGACCAGGGATTGAACCCGTGTCCCCTGTATTGGCAGGCGGATTCTTAACCCCTGTGGCCACCAGGGAAGTCCCTAATTTTCTTCTTTAGATAATCCAAAATAACATTACTGGGACACTACATTCTATACATCTCGCAAAGACTTTTTCTTAGCACAGACTAGTTTCGCATATGAATGACAATGAAAATTTTACACAAGAGTTAAAAGCACAGGCCACTAAGATCCACTCCGTTACTCAGAAACAGGAATTGACTTCAAGTGTAACTATGTGTAGATATTGCTTAATTGGCCAAAGTTGTCATTTGAATGCATAAGACAAAGAACTTCAAAGTGTATTCACTTCACCAGTATCACACCATTTTCATCTTACTATAAAGACTATAAAGACATACCACTCTCACTTTACTATAAAAGCCAACTTTCCAGTACTCCCAGAAGATAACTATCAGAAAATGCTAACCAGCTATAAAAATGCTTAGGTTTTATAAATACATTACTTTTCTATAACAAAATCTTAGACTGATGTTTTAGTGTCAGTGACCCTCAAAGACCTCAAAGACGCTTTTCACTTACAAATTTTTTTTTAATATAGGTACACTTTGGAAACCAGACCCAAGACTAATAAATAAATATATGCCTAATTATTCATAAATGAAATATAGTACCAACCTCACTTCAGTCATAAAAGTTATATTCCACTTTAAAAGACTCTTCTGGACAAAGAAGCATTGTTTATTTTCTTTCAAAGGTAATCTTTAGTGCCAAATCACTGGTAATAAAAGTCTCCTTACAATCAGGAAAAGGAAAAATTTTTTAATTTAGTCGGCTTCCTTTTCTCAATTCTACTAACAGATTCAAATTCTTTAATTAAATTCATTCAACTTAAATGACCTACTTTATTTAGGGCACAGAAAGTTTTAATTCAAGATAATTTATTTTAGAAGTTTTCTACTGATTTCCCTTTTTGCTAAAAAAAAAAAAGAAGAAGAAGAAAAAACCCTCTAAAAGGTAAGAATATAAGCAGCTATACTTCTAATACAAGTTGGCACAGAGAAAGTACATTTGGTGGCTTAAACAACCTATTTTAAGGAATGTTTAGCTCAACGTTATCAGAAATGATCAGAGTGGTACCGTGCAGCTGTAATCTGAGTCATGTTTTACGAACAAGGGAATACAAACAAGACAAGCAGCTGGAGCAGCCTCACAGTCACTGATGCACATCTTCCTCCTTACAGCTATGAAGGCCATTTTGTCAAGCAAGATGAAACAGAACAAAAGTGGCTCTGAAAGTAATGTTATAGGCATTCAGATAACTACATATAGATGTACAGCTAAAATTACCAATTAGTTTACCAATTGGCTGCAACGGATTCGATTGGTTTGTAACTAATTCTAGTTACTGGCACACAGAGCAGGATGGTTGGCGCCATCCCTTTGTCCTCCTGACACACAATACTAGTGCAGACCCTTGGGCCCAGGACATCAATACAGCCCTCCAATTCAGCTGCAGGAATGAGCACAGTGGTGTACCTCAGTGATGATGAAGAAGTGGAAATAACCATCACATGAGAAGTCAGTGATAAAGGGAATGTTATGAAAGAAAGAGCTTTACAAAAAGTATAACAAGTTTTAAAAAGCATTATTTTTTAAAAACAGCTAATCTAATTTTTAAAAACTACTAATGAAATAAATCGTTCAAAAGGGAAATCATCTGAAAGCAAAATGGCAAGTAAACCACTAACAAAACTGACTAATTTCAACATTCATGGTCATGTTCATTCCTTTATCATTCACTTCTTTCAAATATCTCACCTTAATTTTCAGTATATGCAACCTGGAAAAAGAATATATTATATGTTCAACAAATGAAAGCCTGTAAATGAAAATCTGCTAATGGAAACCATTCTCCTATAATTTAATCCTTACTAGGATCCTTTTGGATAAATAAAATTTGCAGTTGCCTGGGTAGTGATAAAAAAATATTTTGCTGCAGTGGCTAATTTTTATCTCAACTCATTTGCAAGCTGGCTTGAATAGATGCTTTTCTCTTATGTAATTTCCCACTATGAAAACTGAGAGACCTATTGCAACTAAAAATGAGCAGACAAAGATGCTCAAATAAAATTGTTATAATGCACAAAATCAACATACTCAAGTTCAAACTCCCCACTGATACCTTCATGGTTACCTCTAAACAACTACTTAATGAATTTCTTATGCCTGGAATATTCTCCCAATACCAAACTAAATGTTTACATTCAGGCTGAAGGTCCTCAGGTGTCATCTAGCCAAACTCTTCATTTACGAACACAAAGGTAGGAAAAGGTTTGGTGATTTTTCCAAAGTCATGCAACTAGAGTAGAGAAAACACTAAAATAACTATTATTCCATGAAATCTATTACTTTCCTTTCAAGAGACAGCACAAATAGCACATGTAAAAACTCTACCAGAATCCTGCAGCCTGTATCTCTCCTTCTATGAATATTAGCATATGTAAAAACTAATGTTAACACATATTCAAAACTCATAAGTGCTACTCATGAACCTGAAAGGGAGAAAAGACTTTTCTCCCTCAAGCCACATATACTTGTAATACTGCAACCCACATCCTAAGAGAAAAATAACATGACATTTTTCTAAAATTTTAACCTCCACTAAGTCACCATACATAGAAGAGCAAAACTTCTTCTGAAGACATAAACTGACTCTCTTTCTCCCAGCAAACAAATCTCAAATACTTTTAAAAATCCTGAGGAATAGCATGACAGAAATATAACCTTTGCTGCTACACCTTGTGATCTGGACATCAGGAAGAAATGTGCTCCATATTGCAGTTATTACCTGGTAAATTTCCATCATGCAAAATTAACAGTAGAATTCAATTGCTGGAAAAAAACAGTAAAAAAGAAAAACTGTAAAAACCACAAATACATGGAGGCTAAACAGTGAGCTACTAAATAACCAAGAGATCACTGAAGAAATCAAAGAAGAAATTTTAAAAATACATAGAAAGAAAAGAAAATGAAAACACAACAGAAAACCTATGGGAGACAGCAAAAGCAGTTCTAAGAGGGAAGTTTATAAAAATTCAATCTCACCTCAAAAAACAAGAAAAATCTCAAATAAACAATCTAACACTACACCTAAAGCAACTAAAGAAAGAAAAACAAAGAAAACCCAAAGTCAGTAGCAGGAAAGAAATCATAAAGATCAGAGCAGAAATAAATAAAATAGAAACAAAGAAAACAATAGCAAAGATCAATAAAACTAAAAGCTGGTTCTTTGAGAAGATAACAAAATTGATAAACCCTTAGCCAGACTCATCAAGAAAAAAAGGAGAGTACCCAAATCAATAAAATTAGAAATGAAAAAAGGAGAAATCACAACTGACACCACAGAACTAGAAAGAATTATAAGAGACTACTACAAACAACTATATGCCAATAAACTGAACAACCACGAAGAAATGGACAAATTCTCGGAAAGGTACAATTTTCAAAGACTGAACCAAGAAGAATTAGAAAATATAAACAGACCTATCACAAGTAATGCAATTGAAACTGTAATTAAAAATCTTCCAACAAACAAAAGTCCAGGACCAGATGTCTTCACAGGCGAATTCTACCAAACATTTAGAGAAGAGCCAACACCGATCCTACTCAAACTCCTCCAAAAAATTGCAGAGGGAGGAACACTCCCAAATTCATTCTATGAAGCCACCATCACCCTGATACCAAACCAGAAAAAGATATCACACACAAAAAATTATAGACCAATATCACTGATGAACATAGATTCAAAAATCCTGAACAAAATACTAGCAAACAGAATCAAACAACATATTAAAAGGATCGTGCACCATGATCAAGTGGGATTTCTCCCAGGGATGCAAGGATTCTTCAGTATACACAAATCAATAAATGTGATACACCAGATTAACAAATTAAGGAATAAAAAGCATATAATCTAAAATAGATGGAGAAAAAGGTTTTGACAAAATTCAACACTCATTTATGATAAAAACTCCCCAGAAAAATGGATAAAGAGGGAACCTACCTCAGCAAAATAAAGGCCATATATGACAAACCCACAGCAAGCATCACACTCACTGGTGAAAAGTGAAAGCATTTCCACTAAGATCAGGAAGAAAACAAGGATGTCCACTCTAGCCACTCTTATCCAACATAGTTCTGGAAGTCCTAGCCACAGCAGAGAAGAAAAAGAAATAAAAGGAATACATATTGGAAAAGAAGAGGTAAAACTGCCACTGTCTGCAGATGACATGAGACTATACATAGAAAATCCTAAAGATGCAACCAGGAAACTGCTAGAACTAAATAATGAATTTGGTAAGGTTGCAGGATACAAAATTAATGCACAAAAATCTCTGGCATTCCTACACACTAACAACAAAGAATTAAAAAGAGAAATTAAGGAAACAATCCCATTCACCACTTCAACAAAAAGAATAAAATTCCTAGGAATAAACCTCCTAAGAAGGCAGAAGATGTGTACTCATAAAACTATAAAACACTAATGAAAGGAATCAAAGATGACATAAAAAGATGGAGAGGGCTTCCCTGGTGGTGAAGTGGTTGAGAGTCCACCTGCCGATGCAGGGGACATGGGTTCATGGCCCGGTCCAGGAAGATCCCACATGCCACGGAGCAGCTAGGCCCATGAGCCATGGCCACTGAGCCTGCGCATCCAGAGCCTGTGCTCCGCAATGGGAGAGGCCCACGTACTGGAAAAAAAAAAAAAAAAGATGGAGAAATATACCATGTTCTTGGATTGGAAGAATCAATATTGTGAAAATGACTATACTACCCAAAGTAATCTAAGATTCAATGCAATTCCTATCAAACTACCAATGGCATTTTTCACAGAACCAGAACAAAAAATTTCACAATTTGTATGGAAACACAAAAGACCCCGAATAGCCAAAGCAATCTTGAGAAAGAAAAATGGAGCTGCTGGAAAAAGGTTCCCTTACTTCAGACTATACTACAGAGCTACAGTAATCAAGACAGTATGGTACTGGCACAAAAACAGAAATATAGATCAATGGAACAGGATAGAAAGCCCAGAGATAAACCCACGCACATATGGTTACCTTATTTTTGATAAAGGAGGCAAGAATATACAATGGAGAAAAGACAGCCTCTTCAATAAGTGGTGCTGGGAAAACTGGACAGCTACATGTAAAAGAAAGAAATTAGAACACTCCCTAACACCGTATACAAAAATAAACTCAAAATAGATTAAAGACTTAAATGTAAGGCCAGACACTATAAAACTCTTAGAGGAAAACACAGGCAGAACACTCTATGACATAAATCACAGCAAGACCCTTTTTGACCCACCTCCTAGAGAAATGGAAATAAAAACAAAAATAAACAAATGGGACCTAATGAAACTTAAAAGCTTTTGCACAGCAAAGGAAACCATAAACATTATGAAAAGACAACCCTCAGAACGGGAGAAAATATTTGCAAATGAAGCAACTGAAAAAGGCTTAATCTCCAAAATACACAAGCAGTACATGTGGCTCAATATCAGAAAACCAAACAACCCAATCCAAAAATGGGCAGAAGACCTAAATAGACATTTCTCCAAAGAAGATATACAGATTGCCAACAAACACATGAAAGGATGCTCAACATCACTAATCATTAGAGAAGTACAAATCTAAACTACAATGAGGTATCACCTCACACCGGTCAGAATGGCCATCAACAAAAAATCTACAAACAAAAAATGCTAGAGAGGGTGTGGAGAAAAGGGAACTCTCCTGCACTGTTGGTAGGAATGCAAATTGATACAGCCACTATGGAGGACCGTGTGGAGGTTCCTTAAAAAACTAAAAATAGAACTATCCTATGACCCAGCAATCCCACTACTGGGTATATACCCTGAGAAAACCGTAATTCAAAAAGAGACATGTACCACAATGTTCACTGCAGCACTATTTACAATAGCCAGGACATGGAACCAACCTAAATGTCCATCGACAGATGAATGGATAAAAAGATGTGGCACATAGATACAATGGAATATTACTCAGCCATAAAAAGAAACGAAATTGAGTTATTTGTAGTGAGGTGGATGGACCTAGAGTCTGTCATACAGAGTGAAGTAAGTCAGAAAGAGAAAAACAAATACTGTATGCTAACACATATATATGGAATCCCCCCCCCCAAAAAAAGAAAAGAAATGATACTGAGGAACTTCGTGGCCAGGCAGGAATAAAGACGTAGATCTAGGGAATGTACTCTAGGACACAGGGAGGGGAGGGGGTAGCTGGGTCGAAGTGAGAGTAGCACTGACATACATACACTACCAAATGTGAAATTAGCTAGTGGGAAGCAGCAGCATAGCACAGGGAGATCAGCTTGGTGTTTTGCAATGACCTAGAGACTTGTGATAGGGAGGGTGGCAGGGAGGCTCAAGAGGGAGGGGATATGAGGATATATGTATGCATATGGCTGAGTTCACTCTGTTGTACAACAGAAACTAACAGTATTGTGAAGCAATTATACTCCAATAAAGATCTATTAAAAATTTTTTTGAAAAAATTAAAAGCACAGAATCCCTCAATAAAAAATGTAAATAACCCAGGATAATATCCACAGCAGGAACAACAGGGATATTCCTTCCTAAAAGAAAGTCTTTAAATGGACAAAAATGAAAAACATTCATGTTTAGATCAATATGATATGTTTGATCTAAAACTTTTTTATATAACTTTTTCAGGTTCATGAATAGCACCCAAAACAGTAAATGTTACAATAAATACCCAATATTTGTTTAATGAAAGACAAGTCCACTTGAGTTCTAGTCTTTAACTCTGCTGCTAATTCATTATGTAATGTCAAGCATGTACTTTGTTTTACACTTTCCTATTGGTAGGAAAGTGTAAGAGGGCTGGATGATATGATATCTAAGATTAAGATTGGTAGGAAAGTGTAAGAGGGCTGGATGATATGATACCTAAGATTATAGTCAGATATCATGATTTATGATTCTTTTTCACATTCTGCTCCATTTTGATTTCTAATACCAATCAGATGCACATTTTTCATTCTTTTTTCTGACAAAGCTACATTTTAATATGTCTGTTTATATTTCTCCATTTTTTATTGTGAAGTTTTACATGAAAAATACTTTCTAATTATAAATAGTAAACAGAAACTGTACCTTTTATGGAAACTTCTATATATCCCAGGATCCTTATAAATTCATCCTTTTAATACTTCAAAGACACAACTCTCTTAAAAAATTTCATGATGAATCTTACACAGAGTTTTACTCTATTGTAAATAGAACTGAATTACAGGGTATTAGTGTGGTTATTAAACTAAGTATAAGATTTTTAAAACTTTTTTTAATACCATAACTCTCAAAAAATTTCTGTCTGAAGCAATTTTAAAACAAATATACCTCTTGAAGAATCACTGCAGCTTGAGCTAAATAATAAAAAAGATGATACATTTTTTAAAAACCTTATATTTATAAGTAAAAACCAAGAAAAGGTTCTAGAAGTGCTTATCTTATTTGGGGGGTTCCCATAAATTTTTACTAGAGTACTACAAACTAGATTTAAGACCCACTTATTCTGTTTTTACTGTTACCTACCCAGGAGTGTGGCAGAAACAAAAATAGAAGATGACACAGTCTTCATTAAAGATGCTTCCAATTTCATTAAAAACACAAACCACCAAACAGTTTTACACAAGAAACAGATCAAGATCAAAGTTCAATGTAAATACTCATCAGGGAAGAAAGCCATAAAAGATAACTGAATCTTTAAACAAGTATATTACTAGAAAATCTGTCTTACTAGTACTTGACTAGGAAGAATTACAGCTGCAAACTCCTCCAATTGTTCAACTTATTGTTTCACTGGAGGATAATTGATATATTTATAAGTAAATTATGCTACTTAGCTCATATTTTCACTATTAAATTAAATGAATAGTAAACCTAATTAAATAAATAGCAAAACAACATAAACGCCCTAATCCCATAATCAATCATTACAGCTTTCCAACTAAAATTAAAGAATAGTTTAAGAGAATGTTCACCTGAGATGTTAGTGTATATAACAACAAAGAGGACGGCAAAAATAAGCTGTATGAGAGCTTATTATTATTATTTCCAATGTCGTTATCATTATTACCAATAGGCTTTGTAATGCAAGCTCAGGGGCAGCACATCTTCATGGATTACCTTTGCAAGTATCACTTACATGACTATGCCTCTATTACTTTAAAAATGTGAACAAAAGAGGGATGCATGTAGTACAACTACATCATACTGCAGCTATATCTCACCTAAATGTTTGTTTCATCCTCTTCTGATGCAGGAAACAAGAAGCCTCTTGCCTAAGAACACTGGGCAGGATTTCCTGCGGTACAACCCTTTTTGAAAATCCATTTCCTAAAGATTTCTCTCTCTGTTCCCCAAGAACAAACTTCTTGATTCGCCCCCAGGGCACCACCCAAACAACAGAATTTCATTGTTACTCAGTAAATGCTATAGATTCAATATTTGTTTTTAATTTTCTTGTCCTGTTCTATTCAGCTATCCTACTTTATATATTTCAATATATTTAGTTTTTCATGGGAATCATGGAAAGACAGGAGATGTCTGCTAATTTAATTGCAACAGGAGTCATTCCAAAAAGGGACTTAAGTCTGAGATAAATACAGCAGAGCAGGTTAATAGGAGTTGAAGCCAGCTATTGGAAGACAAGATCAGAATACCAGGCAATAGGTACTGAGCAAAAACCTTGACAGGGTTCATAGAGGGGATTAGATCAAGTGAATAGGATGCAAGATGAAGCAGTATCCAGACAGGCTGAAGTCATAAGCATGGTTAGAAGAGACTGATAATCTAGAAGACTAACCTGTTGCCACAATCAAGAATTGTGACCAAATTACTAGCCCTGCTGAGTGAGGCCTGGTGAGAACAATGGAGAAGACAACAGCAGAGGCCTTTCTAATGAACCTCATCATCTTGACAGGAGACTAGTTGACTAAACCTTTCTTGGGATGGCTATCTCTGACAGCTCCTTCCAACCTTTCAGGGAGGAAGTTAAATTTCCAAGCCTGTATCATCATACCTCCATGATCCTTTCTCATCCATGTGAACACAGCAAGGTTTAAGTGAAATAAAAGTTAATCAAGGATTTGTGGTATATATTTTTCAGGTAGCAATCATCGTAAATAATTTGATGAAAGTTATGAGTCCTCTACCCAAAATAATATACATGAACAAAATAATTTCACATTACCTTCGAATGATTCAAACACATGAATCTAAGAATCCCTACTCAAGACATTTTCCAAGATAGAACATAAATTAGGACACAAAATAAATTTCAATAGGTTTTAAAAGATAGATATCGGGCTTCCCTGGTGACGCAGTGGTTGAGAGTCCGCCTGCTGATGCAGGGGACGTGGGTTCGTGCCCCAGTCTGGGAAGATCCCACATGTCGCAGAGCGGCTAGGCCCGTGAGCCATGGCCACTGAGCCTGTGCGTCTGGAGCCTGTGCTCCGCAACGGGAGAGACCACAACAGTGAGAGGCCCGTGTACCGCAAAAAAAAAAAAAAAAGATAGATATCATACAAAGTACCTTCTCCAATCACAAACAGGATGAAGTTAGAAATCAATAACACAAGTAAAACTGGAAAATTTACAAATTTTTGGAAATTAAACAACACGCTCAAACAGCAAATGGATCAAAGAAAATCTCACAGGGGATATTAGAAAATACTTAGAGATACCTGAAAATGACAACACAACATATCAAAACGTATGGGATACAGCTAAAGCAGTGCTCAGGGAAATATTTATAGCTATAAATGCTTCCACTAAAAAATATGAAAGGTCTCAAAAAAACTTAACTTTACAACTTGAGACACTAAAAAAGAAAAACAAACTAAATCCAAAGCTAGCAGCAATAAATAAGAAAGACTATTGAAGAGATAAACAAAATAACAAATAAAAAAATGAAAATAATCAATGAAATGAAAAGTTATTTCTTTGAGAAGAACAACAAAACTTATAAACCTTTAGCTAGATGGACTGAAAAAGAGAATTCAAATTATTAAAATCAGAAATGAAAGTGGGAGCAAATTACTACTAATTCTACAGAAATTAAGAGGATTAGAAGAGAGTACTATGAATAACTGTCAACAAATTGGATAAACCAGATGAAATGTACAACTTCCTAAAAAACACAAAACCTACCAAGACTAAATCATGAAGAAATACCTGAAGAGATTTCTAACTAGTTAGGCAACTGAATCAATAAAAATCTCCAAAGAAAAGTCCTGGGTCTGATGGCTTCATGGATGAATTCTACCGAACATTTAAAGAACTAATACCAATCCTTGTAAACTTTTCCCAAAAAACTGAAGGTGGGGGGAACATCTCCTAACTCATTCTATAAGGCCAGATAACCCGGATACCAACCCACACAGCGATCCTATAAGAAAAGAAAACAGCAGATCAATATATGAACACTGATGCAAAAATCCTCAAAAAAATACTAGCACAGAATTCAGCAGCATACTAAAAGGATTAAACACCATGCCCATATGAGATTTATTCCTGGAATGCAAAGATGGTTCAAAATGCAAAAATCAATCAATATAATATGGTATGTCAATAAAATGAAGGAAAAAAACCCATACGATAATCTCAAATGAAGCAGAAAAAGTATTTGACAAAAATCAGCACGCTTTCATGATAAAAAAAAACATTCAACAAGCTAAGAATAAAACCAAGCTACCCAAATACAGTAAAATCCCTATATGAAAAATACACAGCAAATATCCTACTCAATGGTGAAAAACTGAAGACTTTACTCTAAGAACAGGAACAAGACTAGCATGTCCTCTTTCACCACTTTTTCAACAAAATACTGGAAGTTTGAGCCAGAGCAATTAGGCAAGCAAAAGAATAAAAGGCATACAGATTGGAGGGAAGAAGTAAAATTATCTGTTTGCAGATGGTATGATCTATTATGTAGAAAACCCTAAAGACTGCACAAAAAAAGTTGTTTAAAATACTAAATGAATTTAGCAAAGTAACAGGATACAAAGTCAACACACAAAAATCATTTGCATTTTTCTATATACTAACTGAACAATATAAAAAGAAATGCAGAAACAACTCCATTTGCAATACCATCAACAAGAATGAAACACTTAGGAGTTAACCAAGAAGGTGAAAAACTTGTATAATAAAAACTACAAAACATAGCTAAAAGAAATTAAAGAAGGCATAAATAAATGGAAATACATGCCATCTTCATATAATGGAAGATTTAACATTATTAAAATGCCAATACTAACCAAAGCAATTTACACATTCAATGAAATCCCACTCAAAATCCCAAGTTTTGCAGAAATACAAAAACCCAGCCTAAAATTCATATGGAAACTCAAAGGACCCTGAATATCCAAAATATTCTTGAAAAAGACCAACAAAACTGGAAGACTCACACCTCTTGATTTCAAAACCTATTACAAAGCTACAATAATCAGAACAGTATGGTAAGTGATATAAATACAGACATATAGACCAATGGAATAAAGAATCTAGAAATAATTCTTCACATATATGGTCAAATGATATTTGACAAGAGCACTAAGACCATTCAATGGGGAAAGGACAGACTTTTCAACAAATGGTGCAAGGAAAACTGGATATCCACATGCAAAATAATGAAATTGCGCCCTTACCTAACACCATACACTAAAATTAACTCAAAATGGATCAAAGACATAAATGTGAGATGTAAAACTATAAAGCTCTTGGAAGAAAACATAAGGCAAAACTTTCATAACATTGGATTTGGGAATGATTTATTGGATATGACACCACAAAGGCAACAAAAGAAAAAATATATAAATGGGATATCATGAAATTTAAAAACTTTTTGTGCATCAAAAAACATTACCCACAGAGATATTCAGGAGTGGAGGAAAATGGCAGAAGAGTAAGACACGGAGATCACCTTCCTCCCCACAGATACATCAGAAATACATCTACATGTGGAACAACTCCTACAGAACACCCAGTGAATGCTGGCAGAAGACTTCAGACCTCCTAAAAGGCAAGAAACTCCCCACGTACCTGAGTAGGGCAAAAGAAAAAACAGAGACGAAAGGATAGGGACGGGACCTGCACCAGTGGGAGGGAGCTGTGAAGGAGGAAAGGTTTCCACACACTAGGAAGGCCCTTCATGGGCAGAGACTGCAGGTGGCAGAGGGGGGAAGCTTAGAGGCCACGGAGGAGCGCACAGCAACAGGGGTGCAGAAGGCAAAGCAGAGAGATTCTCGAACAGAGGATCGGTGCCGACCAGCACTAACCAGCCCGAGAGGCTTGTCTGCTCATCCGCTGGGGCGGGCGGGGGCTGGGAGCTGAGGCTCGGTTTCGGTCAGATCGCAGGAAGAGGACGGGGGTTGGCGGCATGAACACAGCCTGAAGAGGCAAGTGCACCAAGGCTAGCCAGGAGGGAGTCTGGGAAAAAGTCTGGACCTGCTGAAGAGGCAAGAGACTTTTTCTTCCCTCTTTGTTTCCTTGTGTGCGAGGAGAGGGATTAAGAGCGCTGTTTAAAGGAGCTCCAAAGACGGGCGCGAGCCGCAGCTAACAACGTGGACCCCAGAGACGGGCATGAGACGCTAAGGCTGCTGCCGCCACCACCAAGAAGCCTGTGTGCAAGCACCGGTCACTAGCCACACCTCCCCTCCCGGGAGCCTGTGCAGCCCGCCACTGCCAGGGTCCCGTGATCCAGGGACAACATCCCCGGGAGAATGCACGGCGTGCCTCAGGCTGGTGCAACGTCATGCTGGCCTCTGCCACTGCAGGCATGCCCCACACCATACCCCTCCCTCCCTTGGCCTGACTGAGCCAGAACCCCCAAAGCAGCTGCTCCTTTAACCACATCCTGTCTGAGCGAAGAACAGATGCCCTCAGGTGGCCTACACGCAGAGGCAGGGCCAAATCCAAAACTAAACCTCCAGAGCTGTGTGAACAAAGAAGAAAAAGGCAAATCTCTCCCAGCAGCCTCAGACACAGCGCATTAAATCTCCATAATCAACTTGATATACCCTGCATCTGTGGAATACCTGCACAGACAACAAACCATCCCAAATTAAGGAGATGGACTTTTAGAGCAAGATATATTATTTTTTCTTCTTTTCCTCTTTTTCTGAGTGTGTATGTGTATGCTTCTGCATGAGATTTTGTCTGTAAAGCTTTGCTATCACCATTTGAGCTAGGGTTATGCCCGTTGGCTTTTTTTTTTTTTGGTTTTAAACAAAATTTTTTCTTAATAATTATTTTTTATATTAATAACTTTATTCAAGTTTATCTTTATTTTATTTTATCCTCTTTCCTTCTTTCTTCTACTTTAACTCCCTTTTATCTGAGCCGTGTAGAGGAAAGGCTCTTGGTGCTCCAGCCAGGAGTCAGTGCTGTGCTGCTGAGGTGGGAAAGCCAACTTCAGAACACTGGTCCACAAGAGACCTCCGAGCTCCACATAAAATCAAAGGGTAAAAATCTCCCAGAGATCTCCATCTCAACACCAAGACCCAGCTTCACTCAACAACCAGCAAGCTACAGTGCTGGACACCCTATGCCAAACAACCAGCAAGACAGGAACACAACCCCACCCATTAGCAGAGAGGCTGCCTAAAATCATAATAAGGCCACAGACACCCCAATACAAACCACCAGACGTGCAGCACCTGCCCACCAGAAAGACAAGATCAAGCCTCACCGACCAAAACACAGGCACTAGTCCCCTCCACCAGGAAGCCTACACAACAAACTGAACCAACTTTAGCCACTGGGGAGAGACACCAAAAACAACGGGAACTACAAACCTGCAGCCTGCAAAAAGGAGACACCAAACACAGTAAGATAAGCAAAGTGAGAAGACAGAAAAACACACAGCACATGAAGGAGCAAGGTAAAAATCCACCAGACCTAGCAAATGAAGAGGAAATAGGCAGTCTACATGAAACAGAATTCAGAATAATGATAGTAAAGATGATCCAAAATCTTGGAAATATAATAGAGAAATTGAAAGAAACATTTAACAAGGACCTAGAAGAACTAAAGAGGAAACAAGCAACAATGAACAACACAATACATGAAATTAAAAATACTCTACAAGGGATCAATAGCAGAATAACTGAGGCAGAACGGGTAAGTGACCTGGAAGATAAAATAGTAGAAATAACTACTGCAGAGCAGAATAAAGAGAAAAGAATGAATAGAACTGAGGACAGTCTCAGAGACCTCTGGGACAACATTAAATGCACCAACATTCGAATTATACGGGTCCCAGAAGAAGAAGAGAAAAAGAAAGGGACTGAGAAAATATTTGAAGAGATTATACTTGAAAACTTCCCTAATATGGGAAAGGAAATAGTCAATCAAGTCCACAAAGCACAGAGTCCTATACAGCATAAATCCAAGGAGAAACATGCCATGACACATATTAATCAAGCTATCAAAAATTAAATACAAAGAAAACATATTAAAAGCAGCAAGGGAGGGGGCGGTGGAAAGATGGCGGAGGAGTAAGACGCGGAGATCACCTTCCTCCCCACAGATACACCAGAAATACATCTACGTGTGGAACAACTCCTACAGAACACCTACTGAATGCTGGCAGAAGACCTCAGACCTCCCAAAAGGCAAGAAACTCCCCACGTATCTGGGTAGGGCAAAAGAAAAAATTAATTAAAAACAGAGACAATAGAATAGGGACGGCACCTGCACCAGTGGGAGGGAGCTGTGAAGGAGGAAAGGTCTCCACACACTAGGAAGCCCCTTCGCGGGCAGAGATTGCGGGAGGCGGAGCGGGGAGCTTCGGAGCCGCGGAGGAGAGCACAGCAACGGGGGCGCGGAGGGCAAAGCGGAGAGATTCCCGCATAGAGGATCGGTGCCGACCGGCACTCACCAGCCCGAGAGGCTTGTGTGCTCACCCACCGAGGCGGGCAGGGCTGCGAGCTGAGGCTCGGTTTCGGTTTCGGTCGGAGCTCAGGGAGAGGACTGGGGTTGGCGACTTGAACGTAGCCTGAAGGGGTTAGTGCGCCACGGCTAGCCGGGGAGGGAGTCCGGGGAAAAGGCTGCACCTGCTGAGGAGGCAAGAGACTTTTTCTTGCCTC
>NW_006771836.1:0-894 GCF_000442215.2 Lipotes vexillifer
CACGAACCCGTGTCCCCTGCATCGGCAGGCGGACTCTCAACCACTGCGCCACAAGGGAAGCCTTGTTATGTGGCTTTTATCACAACTAAAAAAAAAACTTTTAAAATGTTACTGTAATTATAAGGACAGTTGACTCAAAGTATTACCTATGGAATTGCTTTTCTCTCAGGTAACTTCCTTTTGCAGCTTTATATTACTCTGCTTTCTGAACTTCCTGCCTAGGTTAGGATCTCATCTATCCTCATAGCCTCTGAAAGGTGGAAAGAATCCAGGTGATTTCTCCCCAGGTAACAAAGGTGAAACAGAAACATACAACCACTTATGTTCTTGTGAAGTGAATTGAGAAAAGTTGAGAGGAGTTTTGGCTTCCAATCTACTCTCCCCTAAAACAATTCCTACTTAAAAGAATACAATGATAGAAACAGACCTCAATATATATGGGAGATTTGTATATAACAGAGGTGGCATTACAAATCAGAGAAGACGGGATTCCACACATTGTGTTAGACCAATTGACTATTACTCTATACATGCAAAATAATTACTATAATAGACAATGTTTATAGGTCTCACTATGTTCCAGGCACCATTCTAAGTGTATTACATGAATTAATTCATTTTTTCCCGAATGTATATCTCCAATCCATATCTCTCCCCTGAACTGCAGACATATCTCCAGCTGCCTACTTAACAGATCCACCTGGATGTCTGACTGGTATTTCAAACTTACCATGTCCAAAACAAATTCTTCCTTTCTTGCCCACATGTGCCCCTTCCCTAATCTTCCCTATCTTAGTAAATGTTACCTTCATAGTTCCAGCTGTATTTTTTTATCGTGATATAATTCACATACCATGAAATTCATCTTTTTTTTTTTTTTTGGCTGCACCGCAC
>NW_006771837.1:0-233 GCF_000442215.2 Lipotes vexillifer
TTTTGCTATAGCTTGCTTGTCCTGAATTGCAATTCTTCCGCTATTTCTGAATACACCCTTTTTGCTGGGAAAAAACAAAAAACAAAAAACCCCCAAGTTATATATATTTTTATATTTATAAATTTTTTACATTTATTTTGCTTATTTGTTTTTGGCTGCGTTGGGTCTCCGTTGCTGGGCGAGGGCTTTCTCTAGTAGCAGTGGTCGGGGCCTACTCTTCGTCATGGTGGCTT
>NW_006771838.1:0-259 GCF_000442215.2 Lipotes vexillifer
TGCAGCTCCAATCTCACAGGCCTGCGTGAGCTCCGGGAACGTCCATCCTGCAGCTCCAATCTCGCAAGCCTGCGTGACCTCCGGGAACGTCCATCCTGCAGCTCCAATCTCACAAGCCTGCGTGACCTCCGGGAACGCTCATCCATCCTGCAGCTCCAACCTCGCAAGCCTGCGTGAGCTCCGGGAACGTCCATCCTGCAGCTCCAATCTCACAGGCCTGCGTGAGCTCCGGGAACGTCCATCCTGCAGCTCCAATCTC
>NW_006771839.1:0-923 GCF_000442215.2 Lipotes vexillifer
GCGGCTGGGCCCATGAGCCATGGCCGCTGAGCCTGCGCTCCACAACGGGAGAGGCCACAACAGCGAGAGGCTCGCGTACCGCAAAAAAAAAAAACACGTCTGAGAGCTATGTATATCAAAACGTATAGCAAAACAAAAATACAAACAAGCAAAGAAACACACAGCTCTACTTCCTTCATTTTAACTGAGGCACTGGATTCAAAAGCAAAGATATATCACATTTTATTTAGTCATTCTCTATTGATGGACATCTGGGTTGCTTCTAATTTTTTTGACATGGTAAAAAATTATATAATAGCAGAACCCTGTTCATGTCTCCTGCACACATGTAAATGTTTCTTTGCAGGATATTCTGAAAAGTGAAAACTGATGAGTCATAACATATAAGCATTCTTAAAATTGAATAATTTCAAATAATTCTCCAAGGTCACAATGTTGGGCACTGTCAAGACCACCAGGAACACAGGTATAAGTGAACAAGCTGCATCACTACTCAATGCAGTGAGGGAGAACAAACAGTATGGGGAAGTTGGAGCCCTTAGTAAGAGTGTTAGAAAAGGCTTATTACAGTTTCCTGGCTTGTGTGAGGTGATTTGGGGAGGATTTAAGGAAGCAGGGCTTTGCTCTATTCCAGATGCTAAGTAGAAAGTACAGGTAATCTATAATTGGGTATCTTAATAAATCTTATCCAGAAGAAGGGACAGGCTGAGGCTAACCAAACTGTAGTAGCAAACAAAGGAGCAGCCAGTCATGTCAGCCAGGGTACTGGCATGTTGGGGCATTTTTGTGGTTTGGACGATACTCATGTTTTGCCTGCGTTCAGACATGATTATGGAGGGGTCTTGAGTTTGTCTTGATCCATCATGGTCACAGAGTGGCCTTGTTTGATGCTGATGTTCTGTCAATTGTTCACATTCAGCAGG
>NW_006771840.1:0-176 GCF_000442215.2 Lipotes vexillifer
ACACCATTGTAAAGCAATTATACCCCAATAAAGATGTAAAAAATAAAATAAAATAAAATAAAACTATAGTGAGGTATCACCTCACACCAGTCAGAATGTCCATCATCAAAAGATCTACAAACAGGGCTTCCCTGGTGGCGCAGTGGTTGAGAGTCTGCCTGCCGATGCAGGGGACG
>NW_006771840.1:266-3677 GCF_000442215.2 Lipotes vexillifer
GGACACAACAGTGAGAGGCCCGCATACCGCAAAAAAAAAAAAAAAAAAAAAAAAGATCTACAAACAATAAATGCTAGAGAGGTTGTTGAGAAAAGGGAACCCTCTTGCACTGCTGGTGGGAATATAAATTGATACAGCCACTATGGAGAACAGTATGGAGGTTCCTTAAAAAACTAAAAATAGAACAACCATATGGCCCAGCAATCCTGCTACTGGGCATATACCCTGAGAAAACCATAACTCAAAAAGTTACATGTACCCCAATGTTCATTGCAGCACTATTTACAATAGCCAGGACATGGAAGCAACCTAAATGTCCATCAACAGAGTAATGTATAAATAAGATGTGGTACATATATACAATGGAATATTATTCAGCCATAAAAAAGGAACAAAATTGGGTTATTTGTAGAGATGTGGATGGCCCTAGAGTCTGTCATACAGGGTGAAGTAAGTCAGAAAGAGAAAAACAATATCATATATTAACACATGTATATGGAATCTAAAAAAATGGTACAGATGGACCTATTTGTAGGGCAGAAATAGAGACACAGATGTAGAGAACGGACATGCGGACACAGGGTGCGGAAGGTGAGGGTGGGATAAATTGGGAGATTAGCATTGACCTATACACACTACCAGGAGTAAAATAGGTAACTAGTGGGAAGCTGCTGTACAGCACAAGGAGCTCAGCTCAGTGCTCTGTAATGACCTAGATGGGTGGGATTGGGGGATGGAAGTGGGAGGGATGTCCAAGAGGTAGGGGATATATGTGTACATATAGCTGATTCATTTCGGTGTACAGCAGAAACTAACAGAACATTGTAAATCAATTATACTCCAATAAAAAAAATTCTAATTAGATGAAGTCTCCAAGTGATAGCATGAATAAAGTGTTATACCTGGCCAAAAACTGCTAATTTTTGTTCTACTTAGCACTTGATTAGGCAAGGTAAAGTTTTTTCCTGGTATTGGGAAAGTGAATAATTGTGTAATGATAGATAATGAAACAAGTATTAGAAGTGATTACGTGCCTGTACATGTTTTTTCAGGGTCTTTTACATCCCCCTTAAGCCAAAAAGTCAATGTGACCTCAGATGGCAGCTCCTGCCACTGTAGCTAACTGACATGCCACATGGGGGGAGCTAGTGAGATGCTGTTTTGAACACTTTCCATCACAGCTGCCGCAAGACCAACGGTGGTCGCTGGAGGGCTCCAGAATGCAAGGTTAAGGATCCCGGAGTTAAAACCTCTGACTTGTCTTCTCTCTTCATGAAGTGTTTCCAACTACTGGCGAATCTACTTACTGGGAGAGTAAGAGAGAAAAGATGAGCTTGATTTGGGCACTGGAGCAAAGAGGTCCAGAGGATATGCAAAAGGGTCCAGCAAAAAAGTCCAAAAATCTGCAGTCATCTCTGGTTTATCCCTCCTCTCCTATGTGAAGAGAGTTAGGGTACATCATGAGAGTAAGGCAGGGGAGATTCACTGCTGTGGACAGGGGGCAAAGAGGAACTAGAGTGTGAGTTTTCAGTGAGGCAGCCTCAGAGGAGAAAAGAATCAGGTCCAGGAGTGAAAGTTCAGCCTCACAGAACAAGCAAAACGTGCCTTGAGTATTTGTCTGTTTTGTTTTTTTCTGAAACCATCCTTAAGACAAGAAAAACATTAAATCACAAATCTGAAGTCTTGAATCTAGTCCCAGTTCTGTCAATCAACAAAACTAGCTGACATTGTGGAATATAATTTGACCCCAAGCAAGTTCACAGGATAGAAGTTGGTCAACCCCACACGTTGGTTAAAATATCTATTTGTTCCAGAAATCACGTACCTAATCACTGGTTTTTCAAGAATTGATAATCGTGGGGACCTACAGTGTTGTTTTGCAATATTTTTGTTTGTTTGTTTGTTTTATTTTGTTTTGTTTGCGGCACGCTGGGCCCTCACTGTTTTGGCCTCTCCCTTTGCGGAGCACAGGCTCCGGACGCACAGGCTCAGCGGCCATGGCTCACAGGCCCAGCCGCTCCGCGGCATGTGGGATCTTCCCAGACTGGGGCACGAACCTGTGTCCCCTGCATCGGCAGGCGGACTCTCAGCCACTGCGCCACCAGGGAAGCCCTGCAGTATTTTTAACCTTTGGACACTTTTGCTATTTTTTGGCTTTCGGGGGATTTTCTGTAATACAAATAGAATATCATAAGGCCATATTATTTAATTCATCCTTGTCTAGAAAATATAATTGAGGCATAAGCTTCAGGCATTAGTTAACAATTGTTAATGAAAGATCTTAAAAGGACAGGTGACTATTCACCAGTTGCTTTGAGAAGACTAGTCCCAAACTAGTTATTAAAATTTGTTCTCCAGGGAATTCCCTGGCAGTCCAGTGGTTAAGACATCGCACTTCCAAAGCAGGGGGGAGCATGGGTTTGATCCCTGGTCAGGGAACTAAGATCCCACAAGCCTTGTGGCACGACCAAAAAAAAATTTTTTTTGTTCTCCAGAATTCTCAGTACCTCAGATAATCCCATGTCTCTCCCCAGTTCCCTGCCCCCTCTAGTAAAGGTCAAGAGAATTCCCAAGAACCCTGTGGATTTAAGTGAAGTCGAAGCGGCCCTTCCCAGCTTCTGCACTTTCAACTGCAGCAGAGAAGGGGACCCTAGAGCTCTGTGTATTTCTGGCAAGGTCCCTACCCTCCCCTACTGCCTGACACACCCCTATTATCTGCCCTTCCACCATTAAAACCAATCTCATTATGCCTTTAGCTTTGTTATGTCAGTCTCCACAAGGAGCCCCAACATCTAGGGTTACCTCTTATCCAGATACACCTCAGCACTTACCCTTCTGATTCCATCTCCCCTTTGCCCAACCTGCAAGCCTCTGGACAGGCAGTAAAATCCTCTGTAGCCTCAAACTTTTCTCTTAATAGTCTTTTACTTTCTTATTCTAAGTGAAACTTGATTCTCCTCTGAAGTCAATGCTTCTCCTGCATCTCTCTCAAGTTATGGCTGACATACCACTGAGTCTGAGCTCGTGTGCTGGTCTTCTTTTTTCCCCATTGCCACTTCCAAATCATCCTCCTCCCCTCCTCCCTAAAAGCACTCAGCTTTGAGTCTGGTGTCAATGGACTATCCATCCATTAACCCTCTTTGTCACAATCATGTGCTGAATCCCGCCCCCAGGTCATACTCCCTCATTCCTTAATTTAGGTCCTGACTCACTATCATTCTCTCCAACATGACTCCTGTCATAATTTTTAGTGATTTCAATATTCACAGAAGATTATGTGTACCCTGATGTTTTAGTAAGGTTTCTCCTGAAAGTACACCCTGAAACAAGGGCTTTGGATACAAGTGGTTTATTTGGGAGATAACCCAGGAAGCAGGAAGCAGGCAGCAAGGAGAGTAAGATATAGGGAAA
>NW_006771840.1:4153-24865 GCF_000442215.2 Lipotes vexillifer
GGGAAAGAGGAAAAGCCTCTGTAAAGGTGTGGCATCAAGGTCACCACTATGAAAAAAAGCAGTGGGTGGGGGGGAGGGTAGTCAAGTCCAGTGAGACCTCCAGGAAGCATCCTGAGTGTCTCACAAAATTGTCTGTCAAAGGACCAGAGACTTGGGGCAATTCTCACTGACTTCTGACCCTACTGGCTGAGGGTTGTTCCCTGAAGCATATCTTCCGCATACTTGCTGTACTTTGTTCTTTCCTGTGAACCTAGCAGGCTCCTGGGCTTTCAGAGAAGACCTTGAGGTGAAAGCAGAATAGGTGCCCTTTTCAGGTGGGAAGATGTCAGGGTGAGTCCGAAATGTCTTCTACCATAGCTGTTGCTGAAACCAGAAGTAGGTCAAGGAGATATGACTAGGACATCAAAAGCATCTGGAATGCCTGGCTTCTCAGTTCTCTTACCTCTTGTTTTCTAGTGATCCTGTCCTCTGCCCTACCTCAACTATTCTACCCCTTGATCATAATTTAGCCATTGTCATTACCAATTTCACCCTCCAGCTGCTTCCTTCTATCTCTCAACTTGGTCCCTCTTGTATCTTTTTTTTGGTATTTTTTAAATATTTTATTTTTATTTTTAAAATAAATTTATTTATCTATTTATTTATTTATTTATGTCTGCATTGGGTCTTCGTTGCTGTGCATGGCTTTCTCTAGTTGCAGTGAGTGGGGGCTACTCTTCTTTGTGGTGCATGGGCACGGGCTGTGGGCGTGCGGGCTACAGTTGTGGCTCGAGGGCTCTAGAGCACAGTAGTTGTAGCTCGAGGGCTCTAGAGCGCAGGCTTAGTAGTTGTGGCACGTGGGCTTAGTTGCTCCGCGGCATGTGGGATCTTCCCAGACCACGGCTCAAACCTGTGTCTCCTGAATTGGCAGGAGGATTCTTAACCACTGCGCCACTAGGGAAGTCCCCCCTCTTGTATCTTGACTCCAATAATCCTTAGACTCTTACCCAGACATACAGTACTTTGATCCTACTATCTTACACTGTTCTTCACCCTCCAAATTCAACTTTAATCCTACGGTCAATCATCATACTCACTCTTTTACATCTCTGATCACCTCCCTCAGCAAAACCCCAACCTAGGTTACATTCTATTCTATACCTATTCAGTGTTTGTGCCTGACCAGCTGAATGTGGTTTTAGAACCAAATAGGTTTTGCCACTCATGAGCTGTGAGACCTTAGGCACATTATTTAACTCTGCTGAATCTTAGTTTCTTTAGCTATGCTGAGTAGTCTCAAAAAAAATTCAGGATCACTAGTCTCAAGTGGGTTCTTGGGCTGCCTAGGAATCATAATGCATTTCCTTAGTCCCTTCATTCTCCCTCCATCAAAAATATCTTCTTCTTTTTTCCTTTCTTCTTAAACCTCACAACATCCTATCAGCTAGCTTCCAACTTCAGCCAGAGAAGAGGAGCAATCAGAAGAGAACTTTCACTTCCAACAGCCCATCTGCTGCACTGTAGCCATTCCACTTCTATGTGTGATTGTCCATGCTCCTAGCAAAGGCTAACCCCTCTCCATTTGTGCACTAGGTGCCGTCCCCTCTCTTTATCAAGAAAATTATTCTGGAAAATTTCCCCCTTCTATCTTCTGCATCATCATTTTTTTCCTTTTAGTGTATCACTCCTATTGGCCACTTTTGACTCCTCCTTTTCTAAAGTTTAAATGATAAACTTTCATGTAAAGTTTAAATGATACTTAAGGTCTTCACAAGGAGGGATTTAATTCCAGCATTAAATGGGCATAGAACAGTGCATAGAACAGTGCCTGACATACAGTAAGCGTTATATAGAACAGTGCCTGACATACAGTAAGCGTTATGTAAGTATTAGGTCTTATTACATTTATTGAGTGCTTTCATGTGTAATACATTATACTATATTATATTTTACATGTATTATCATATTTAATCCCTACAATAACTATGATGCAGATGCTACTATTTCTATCCTAATTTTACAGGTAAGGAAACTAAGACCCAGCAGGGTTAGTAATGCACCCAAAGTCTCTCACAGCTCGTATATGGCAGAACTTGTTGGGTTCTAAAGCACAAGCTTTTGAGGGTTCTCAATCATTAATACATATAAAAATCACCTGGGATACTTGGAATAGGCAGATTTGGGACCTAATTCCTGACCTGTGAAATCAGAATCTTCACAGGTTGGAGCCTGGAAGTCTGCCTTTTTAATAAACACTCTAGGTTATTTTAATGTAACTGATATATCCACCACATTTGAGAAACTCCTTCATATATCCTTTAATGTATACACAGAAAACAGAGGAGAATAAAGCAAACTGTTAACAGTGGATTTCTAGGAGGTGGCAGAGAGGAGAACATAAAGAACTTTCATTTTCTAATGTATGATTTAACATGATGTTTAGATTTTCTTCAATGAGCAGGTGAGTTTTAAAATATTTTAAATGAGGGCTTCCCTGGTGGCGCAGTGCTTGAGAGTCCGCCTGCCGATGCAGGAGACGCGGGTTCGTGCCCCGTTTCGGGAAGATCCCACATGCCGCGGAGCGGCTGGGCCCGTGAGCCATGGCCACTGAGCCTGCGCGTCCGGAGCCTGTGCTCCGCAAATGGGAAAGGCCACAACAGTGAGAGGCCCGCATAACGTAAGGAAAAAAAAAAAAAAAAAAATTTTAAATGAATAAAAAGTAAAAATTATCCCATTTTCTACCAAACGCATTCAAGCACCGATAACATTTTGAAGATTTTCTTCCAGTTTTTTCCCTTATTCGGAGTAAGAGATAAAATTATAGTTTTTTTTTCAAAGTGAGAATTTTAGTACATATGTGGAATTTTGCATCTTCTATTTTCATGTATTATATTCTGAGCATTCTCCCATGTAATTAGCCTTATATGATTTTTAATAACTTAAAAATTGTCATATATCTGTAAGAATTATTTGACGATTGCTGTGCTGTTATATTTTTATGTTGTTTATAATTTCTGCTCTTATTGATAATGCTAGGATGAAAGTGCTCATACCAAAATTTGAGGATTTATTAAGATAAATGGTTGTGAACATTTTTAAGAAACTTGAACCCACAGATTAAAATGCTTTTTATTGACATTAATGTTCCTTTGCTCCTATCCTACCTCTTCATACTGGTGTGGCTTTGAACCTGAGCACTAGATTTTATTTTCTTTCCTTACTAGATATTGTCACATTAGTTCATTATTACAGCCAGGTGAGATATTTTGGATTCTGATTCTTTTCTTCAGACATATTAGATATCTTTACCAGCTTCATATCATCTGGAAGTTAATATATGAACAAAAATTCAAGAAAGAGTGGAGTCCCAACTCCTAAATGAGACCACAATCAGACTGACATTGATTGGACATCCATTATGTTTAACAGAAAATGTTCGTAGAAAATTCTACTTTGGTGACTTCCCTGGTGGTGCAGTGGTTAACACTCCATGCTCCCAATGCAGGGGGCCCGGGTTCAATCCCTGATCAGGGAACTAGATCCCACATGCATGCTGCAGCTAAGAGTTTGCATGCCGCAACTAAGGAGCCTGCCTGCCGCAACTAATACCGAGAGCAACCAAATAAATAAATATTTTTTTAAAAAAAGAAAATTCTACTTTTTTCCTTAATATTCAGCATGCTGGAAAACACTTTCCATACCTAAAGCAGAGAATAATTATTTTATTATTCCCCTATATACATTTCATAGAATCTTAATATTATAGTAATAAAGTGCTAGTACATTTACTCTCAATAAATAGGTCATAAAAATTTTCAACAAGGTTGTGGTTCCCGAGATTTGAAGATGGTAGAATAAGAAGTCCCAGCGCTCACCTCCAGCCATAGGCACAAGAAAACTACAACTATTTACCAAGTAACTAATGATGAGAAAAACTGGAAGGCTATCAGAAAATATCTTCTATAACTAAAGATATAAAGAAGAAACCACAAGATCGGTAGGAGGATGGAGAGGCATTATAGTCAAAACCTATACCCCTGGGTAGGCAACCCACAAATGGTAAGAAAATTACAACTGCAGAGGTTCTACCCAAGGAGTGAGGGGTCTAAACCCCACATTGGGCTCCTCAGCCTGGGAGTCCTGCACCAAGAAGTTTCAGTCCTCAGAACGTTTGGGTTTGAAGGGCAGCAGGACTTAACTTTCAGCAGAGCTAGAGGGCTGTGGGAAATGAAACTCTACTCTTAAAGGGTGCGCACAAAATCTCACATGCTTTGGGAACCAGGGCAGAAGCAGTTATTTGAAAGGAGCCTAGGTCAGACCCACTTGCTGATCTTGGAGAGTCTCCTGAAGGAGCAGGACGCAACTAGAGCTCAACCTGGGGCCACAGACACTGGTGGCAGCCAATTTTTGGGAGCTCATTCTACTACAAGAACACTGGTGCTGGCAAGGGCGATTTTGGAATCCTCCCTGGAGCTTATTAGCACTGGGACCTGACCCAACCCACCAGTGTGTCAGCACCAGTACTGGGATGCCTCAGGCCAAGCAACTAGCTGGGCAGAAACACAGCCTCACCTACCAACAGGACTACTACCTTAAGACCCCCTGAGACCACAGCCACCTCAGACCAGCCCTGTCCACCAGAAGGCTCAGGACCTGGCCCCACATACCAGGGCACCGGCACTAGCAGTGGGGTCCCTCAGGCCATGCAGCCAGAGATCCTGGGCCCAGATCCAACTGCCAGTGGGCCAGCACTAGCCCCAGGACCAGCCTCATGCACCAGTAGGTAGACACCAGCCACGGGAGTCCCTGGACCCTGGTCCCATCCACCATCAGACCAAAACACCAACTCCAGGATGCCAGGGTCCTACAGCCACAGACCTCAGGTCCCAGCTCCACCCACCAGCACTAGCCTCAGGACTCGATCTACACCAGCACTAGCCTCAGGACTCGATCTCACTCACCAGTGGGCAGACAACAGTTCCAGAATCCCTTGGGCTCCAGCCTTGTCCACCAGCAGGCCACCACCCGGTCCAGGACTCCCAAGGCCCTGCAGCCAGATACCCGGGAACCTGGCTCCACCTACCAGCAGGCCAGTATCAGCTCTGACATACTTTGGCCCCCTCAGCCAGCTGCCCCAGGATGCAGCCGCACTCACCAAAACCTGCCAAGAACCAGCTTTGTGGCATCTTGGACCCTGAAGCCAGTCAGTAACTTGCCCCATCTATCAGCAGGCCGACACTAGATCCTGGACCCCTACCCAACTACCGCCCACTCCAGAAACCAGCTCTGCACACCACTGGGCCAGCTCTAGGCCTTGGGCCCCTCAAGTCCCCTTAGCCAACAGCCTGTGACTTGGGCCCTCCAACCAGTGGCCAGCAGGCTCTGTACAAAGCAGGACCTGGCAACCAACTGGATCAGGGCCAGCCATAATTACCAGACTGTCCACAGTAGTCAGCCCACCACAACAGAAGGACCCATGGAGCCCAAATATGGGGCACCCCTATAGTATATAGCTCTGGTGACCAGAGAGAGTGCATTGCTGGGACCATAGGACATCTCCAAGGACTCAAAGGCCACTTCTCCAAGGTAGGGAAATGTAACCAACCTACTAGAAATAAAAACAACAAATAGGGGGCTTCCCTGGTGGCACAGTGGTTGAGAGTCTGCCTGCCAATGCAGGGGACACGGGTTCGTGCCCCGGTCCGGGAAGATCCCACATGCCGCGGAGCGGCTGGGCCCATGAGCCATGGCCACTGAGCCTGCATGTCCGGAGCCTGTGCTCCACAACGGGAGAGGCCACAACAGTGAGAGGCCCCAGTACCGCAAAAACAAACAAACAAACAAACAAAAAAAACCCAACAAATAGGCAAATTGAGGCAACAGAGGAATATCTTCCAAACAAAGAAACAGGAAAAAAGCCCAGAAGAATTGTGAAGTGGAGATAGGCAACCTACCCTATAGAGAGTTCAAGGTAATGATTGTAACTCAGGAGAAGAATGGATGAACAGAATGAGAAGTTAGAAGTTTTGTTTGTTTGTTTTTTAATCTTCAGTAGCTTTTATTTCTTTACACTATATTTTGAATATTTTCCCAACTTTGAAACTATTTTAATGTATTTCATTCAATTTTTATTTTTATTTATAAATTTATTTATTTATTTTTGGCCACATTGGGTCTTCATTGCTGCACACGGGCTTTCTCTACTTGCGGTGAGCAGGGGCTACTCTTCATTGCAGTGCATGGGCTTCTCATTGTGGTGGCTTCTCTTGTTGCGGAGCACAGGCTCTAGGCACGTGGGCTTCAGTAGCTGTGGCACTCAGCTCAGTAGCTGTGGCTCGCGGGCTGTAGAGCGCAGACTCAGTAGTTGCGGTACACAGGCTTAGTTGCTCCCCAGTATGTGGGATCTTCCCAGACCAGGGATTGTACCCACGTCCCCTGCGTTGGCAGGTGGATTCTTAACCACTGTGCCACCAGGTAAGTCCTCATTCAATTTTTAAAAATCATACAGGTGAAGACATACAGATGGCCAAGAAGCACATGAAAAGCTGCTCAACATCACTAATTATTAGAGAAATGCAAATCAAAACTACAATGAGGTATCACCTCACACCAGTTAGAATGCGCATCATCAGAAAATCTACACACAACAAATGCTGGAGAGGGTGTGGAGAAAAGGGAACGCTCGTTCACTGTGGGTGGAAATGAAAATTGATACAGCCACTATGGAGAACAGTATGGAGGTTCCTTAAAAAATTAAAAATAGAATTACCATATGACCCAGCAATCCCACTACTGGGCATATACCCAGAGAAAAGCATAATTCAAAAAGACACATGCACTAGTTCATTGCAGCACTGTTTACAATAGCCAGGTCATGGAAGCAACCTAAATGCCCATTGACAGACGAATGGATAAAGATGTGGTACATGTATACAATGGAATATTTCTCAGCCATAAAAAGGAACGAAATTGGGTCATTTGTAGAGACATGGATGCATCTAGAGACTGTCATACAGAGTGAAGTAAGTCAGAAAGAGAAAAACAAATATTGTATATTAATGCATATGTGTGGAACCTAGAAAAATGGTACAGATGAACTGGTTTGCAGGGCAGAAATAGAGATACAGATGTAGAGAACAAACGTATGACACTAAGGGTGGTGGTGGTGGTGGTGGGATGAATTGGGAGATTGGGATTGACATATATACACTAATATGTATAAAAGAGATAACTAATAAGAACCTGCTGTATAAAAAAGTAAATTAAATAAAATTCAAAAAGAAATCATATAGCTGGCTGTAGCAGCCAGTAGATTAAATAACACAGAGGAACGGATCAGTGAGCTGGAAGACAGAGGCAGTGGAAATCACTGATGCTGAACAGACAAAAGAATAAAAAAGAAATGAGGACAGTTTAAAAGACCTCTGAGAGAACATCAAGTGTACTTACATTCACATTATAGTGTTGTGGTCCGGGAGCCACACGCCTGGAGTCAAGTTCCCCGGTAAATGCGACCCGTGTCCCAACCAAGGACACCCGAGAATCACCAACACCAAGCAGAAAGATTAGCAAAGGATTTATACAAGTACAAGTATAGAAGCTTACACAAACTGTCCAGAAAGGGTCCCACTCGGAGAGAAGTGAGTGAGACCCCGACTAACAGCCGGGCGAGGCTTTTATACCCTTCACAGGGTGGGAAGTCCCCAAGGCGGGAGGGAGCTGTTTAATTTTGAATCAGCCAATCAGGAACCCGGTTCTTCCCACCCCAAGCAAGCAAGCAAGTTTCTTACAGAAGCCAAAATGTGCTGTTGGCCGTGAAGCTGTTCTTCCGTTTCTTTCGTCACAATAGGGGCCCTAGAAGGAGAAAAGAAAGAGAGAACAGTGACAGAGAGCATTTGAAGATTTCAGAGCTAAAATCTTCCCTAACCTGGGGAAGGAAACAGATATCCAGGTCCAGGTAGCATAAAGAGTTTCAAACAGGATCAAACAAAAGAGGACGACAAGACACATTGCAATGAAAGTGGCAAAAATTAAAGGTAAAAAGAATATTAAAAGCAGCAAGGGAAAAGCAACAAGTTACCTTCAAGGGAACTCCCATAAGGCTATCAGCTCACTTTTCAGCAGAAACTCTGCAAGCCATAAGGGAGTGGCACAATATACTTAAAGTGATGAAAGGGAAAAACCTACAACCAAGAATACTCTACCTTGCAATGTTTTCATTCAGATTTGACAGAGAGATCCAAAGTTTTACAGATAAGCAAAAGCTAAAAGTGTTCAGCACCATCAAACCAGCTTCACACGAAATACTAGAGTTCTCTAAGCAAAAAGGAAAAGGCTACAAATAGAAACATAAAAATTATGAAAGGGGACTTCCCTGGTGGTGCAGTGGTTAAGAATCCACCTACCAATGCAGGGGACACAGGTTTGAGCCCTGGTACAGGAAGATCTCACATGCGGTGGAGCAACTAAGCCCATGTGCCACAACTACTGAGCCTGCACTCTAAGCCCATGAGCCACAGCTACTGAACCCGCGTACCGCAACTACTGAAGCCCACGTGCCCAGAGCCCTTGCTCTGCAACAAGAGAAGCCACCACAATGAGAAGCCTGCACACCACAACAAAGAGTAGCCCCTGCTCGCCACAACTAGAGAAAGCCCATGTGTAGCAATGAAGACCCAATGCAGCCAAAAATTACAAAAGGATGGGGACTTCCCTGGCAGTCCAATGGTTAGGACTCTGCGTTTCCAATGCAGGAGACTCAGGTTCGATCCCTGGTCAAGGAACTAAGATCCCACATGCGGTGTGATGTGGCCAAAAAAAAAAAGTATAAAAATTATAAAAGGAAAAATCTCATTGGTAAAGGCAAATATATAGTAAAGGTAGTACATCAGCCATGTATAAAGCTAGTAGGAAGATTAAAAGACCAAAGTAGTAAAATTATCTATACCTACAATAAGTAGTTAAGGGATACACAAAACCAAAAGATGTAAAATATGATGTCAAAAACAATAAATGGTGGGCAGGGTAGAGTGGGGAGTGAAAAATTCAGTATTGTTAAAATGCATCTGAACTTAAGAGAGAAGCAACTTAAAATAATCACATATTGCTATGTACAGTGTGGGGGATATAGTAAATAACTATGTAATATCTTCTTATTGGGACATATAAACTTATTGTAGTGATCATTTAAAAATGTATAGAAATACCAAATTGTGTAATAGGGACTAACATAACTCATTTAAAAATATACCAGGGACTTCCCTGGTGATTTGTACCACAACTACTGAGCCCATGAGCCACAACTACTGAGCCCATGAGCCACAACTACTGAGCCCACATGCCACAACCACTGAAGCCCACACGCCTACAAGCCCATGCTCCACAACAAGAGAAGCCACTGCAGTGAGAAGCCCGTGTACCACACCGAAGAGCAGCCCCCGTTCACTGCAACTAGAGAAAGCCTGCATGCAGCAATGAAGACCCAATGCAGCCAAAAATAAATAAATAAATAAGAAAAATATATCAGATTTGTGTTTACCAGAGGCAAGGTGTTAGGGTAGTGGGTATTGGATGAAGGTGGTCGAAAGGCACAAACTTCCAGTTAATAGATGAATAAGTTCTAGGGATGTAAAGTACAACATGATAAATATAATTAACCCTGCTGTATGTTGTATATGAAAGTTGTTGAGAGTAAATCCTAAGAGTTCTCATCACAAGAAAAACATTTTTTTCTATTTCTTTAATTTTGTATCTATGTGAGATGATGGATGTTCACTAAACTTACTGTGATAATCATTTCATGGTGTATGTAAGTCAAATCATTATGCTGTACACCTTAAACTTATACAATGCTGTATGTCAATTATATCTCAATAAAACTGGAAGGAAAAAAATTTCAACAAGGTTGTGAATTATCCTTTCTCTGAAACTTAAAACTAACTCCTCACTGATCAAAAGGATTGTCCAGTACTTTAGACACCCCAAAAAGATATTCGTGAACTTCTTTTCTCTGCTGAATAAAAATGAGATTCAATAATGATTTTAAAAAAAAAGCTAATTAGCAAAGTGCTAACTGATTCATACGATTTACAAAGGAGACAGGATAATGGAGATAAACATTTTTCTCACAAGGAATATATAGAATTTTATTTTAAAATAATAAAGTAATTATCTGAAAGAATAATCTTTTAGTACCTCAAATTAAGTATAATTTGGTAGCCTTACAACATATCAGATGGTCACTAATTCTTCCATCTGCTCCGATCCACATCTACTACATAGAGAATGAATTAGAGAAGCGTATTTAGGGATCTGTTGAAGTTATCCTCCTGGCTTGTAATAAGGTGATGGCAGTGGTTATAGAGTGATAATGGACAGATTCAGATTATGTTTTGGAAACAGAATCAAGAGGATTTGCTGATGCATTGGTTGTAGGGGATAGGGAAAAGGAGGAATGATGATGCCAAGGTTTTGGGCCTGAACAGCTGGGTGGAGGGTGGTTGTTTAAACTGAGATGAGGACTCCTTGGGGAGGTGAGAGAGAAACTCGTTTGGACGAGCAAAAGGCATGGAAATGGCTGTTAAAGGAGAGAGAAGATCGGAAGTTATGTTTTGCATATTGTCGAAGGTAAAAATGTTACTGAGTCCAAGCTTGCTCTGCTTGCCGCACGACAGGCCAATAAATCAGGAGAAGAGGTGTTGAGGCAAAGAATACGACTTTATTCAGAAAGTTGGGAGACCGAGAAGATGGCAGAGTAATGTCTCTAAAAAACCATCTTATTGGGGCTTGGATGCCAGTTTCTTTTATAGAACAGAGAGGGGGAGGAGGTGGGGAACTAAAGTAAAAAGGCCATAACTCTTGCAAATATCTCTTAGAATGGCCAGCCTCGGAGGGGATGTGGTAATTTCTTCTTTCTTGCAGCCATCCACAGGTGGACAGGGTCAGGATACTTCCCTGAACAAAGGCACTTTGGTTTAACATTCAAGCAGAGGGGCAGGGTTCCCTGAGGCAGGCCATTATGTATGATTATAATAACAAAAGCAACGAAAAGCAAAGGTTAAAGTCAAAAAACAGATCCAACATGGAGTCAAAATTGGCTCTTCCCTGTTACAGGGTGATTTTGTAACTGAACAGAACCCTATGAGGCCTTCGCAGAACAGACCCCTCCCCCATATCCTATGCTTTAGCTCTTCTCTGAAGTGTCTAGATAATAGTATCTGATGTACATTTCCAGAGTTGTTTTACAGATGCTAAAACCCTCACCAAATGGAAAAAGTTAACTACTTGATGACATGAGCATGTAGTCCCCAGGCCTACTGGCAGCTACCGATTGATAATATTTACCCTTGTGACACCACCCTGTTACCGTCAACCAATCAGAGAATTGTGCCTGAGCTGATCACATACCCTGGGACACCCCTCCCTCACCTTGCCTTTAAAATGCTTTGCTGAAACTCATCCAGGAGTTCGGGCTTTTTGAGCACTAGCTGTCCCTAACTCCTTGCTTGGTGCCCTGAAATAAATGCTGCTATTTCTTCATCACAACCTAGTGCCAGTAGATTGGTTTTACTGCTGCAGGTGAGCAGACCCAAGTTTGGTTCAGTAACAATTTTACTATTGGGGTTGTTTTTATAATCAGGGAATCTCTATGTCTAGAGATTAGTTCAGCTAATCATTTATGAGACCAAGAATGTGAATTTGGAGGGTCTGTGTCTGGCCTTATCACAGGTAAATGATAGAGTCACTTGTGAGTGACTCTTCAGGGAGTCATGAGAAAGAATGGGCAATCTAAGTCATATGGAGAAGGGTCTTTCTTTGTAGTAAGCTGTTTCTGGAAAACAAAGTTTGGTACGGGGGAATACCTGTCACTGTTTTCTAGGAGCACAGGGCTCATGTAAAGTCAACACTGTCAGTATGTTATACTTGAGATATTTGTGAGATCCCAAGTAGAGATGTCAAACAGGTAGCTGGATATATGAGTCAGGAATCTGGGAGAGAGGTCCAAGGCTGGAAATATATATTTGAAAGTTCTCAACATTATAGGTGATATTTAACACTATGGGACTTGGTATGATCACTGAAGGAGAAATTGTATATAGAGAAAAGAGGGTCTAAGATAGAGCTCCAAGGAACTATAACCATAAACGTTAAGTAGAGGAGAAGGGCACAATATGAGAGAGATATAACCATGATGTGGGAAACAGGAGAGTTTGGTGTCATGGAGGCCAAGAGAGGAGAGCCTTTCAGGAAAGGGAAAGTGGAGAAGTGCACTGAAAGATGTGGAGAATTAAAATCAGGGCAGTGACCATTAAAACTGATGAGGGAATTAAAGGAAGGATTCTTTTAAGATGAAAGATGCTTCTGAACATGTTTTTTATGCTGATGGGAATAAAATAGGAGAGAGGGTAAAAAAACTGATGATACAAAAGAGATGGGTGATGGCTAGTTCTTGAGATGGGATCCAGAACATAAGTAGAAGTACTGGGCTGGAGGAGGGGCCTGGCCAATAATACAGTAAGAGAAAGGGATTACAAGATGGAAGGACAGAAGTCTGAAGATTTCATGGGAGAAGAAAAGAAAGATGCCATTTATTTTTGCAATGAAGTATGGTTGGAGGTAATCCACTATGGAGGAGGAAGGGGAGTAAGAGGTTATGAAATGAAACAGGTGTACAAGGGAATGCAGTGGAAGAGCAAGCCCACCAGAGAAAAATAGGACAGGATTGTTGGGTAGTGTTAAGTTCCCATTTGAGGTCTGAGTTTGAGTTTAAAGAGAAACCACTCAACCTGGTTTTGGGCTTTTGTCCAGCAATGTTCAGCTACTTGGGTGTAGGCATGAAGAAGACAGAGAGGGTTTATTGAAGGTTGTGATTTTACTACTTATGTACAACAGAGGAGAAAAGGGGCTAGGTTGTTGTAGATATTTTCAAGAAACTGATTACATAACATGTATATCCTGACCTTGTCCTATGGGTGGAAACCTTAGGATGGTTCTCCTCAGTTTCATAAGTTGCTAGTGGGGATTTCACTTCCTTATCTCCCCATCCCCCAGTCACCCATCTTGTCCAGGGTCCCACTTTCTGGAGATGGAAGTGGAGCTTAGGAGTGTTTGGGGCCATGGAAGAGGACGTCATCCAAATATAGTCCCATGGGCTGAGCAGACTTAAGGTGATTGCTTTTATACAACTTGGAGAAGGCAGCTGCCTCTAAGATACCCTCTCCCAAGAAAGGCAAGTAATACACCCATCATCACTGGCAAGGTGTGGCATCCTCTGTCACAGCAAAGAAGGATCTTCTGGATTAGGAATAAGGATAGAAATTGATATAAGGATACAGTTCAATTCCAGTTACAGTTAGGCTTAGGGTTGGGTTTAGGGCTGGATTTGTGGGTCTTCCTGGTGCCAGGCAATGGTACAGTCTTTCAAGGTGAACTCTTCTTTTTCTCCATGTAGTACCCAAAGGTCTAGGAAGCCCCAATAGCCATCTTCCTCCCTCTCCCACTCCAAAATCTTGAAAACCCTTGATGCCCCATCTAGTTTTTCACCAGTTCTTTGTTTATTGATTAAACTTTACATACTACCTTTATATGCACAAAGCTTTGTTTTTTGCTTCTTACAAATGAAAAGCTTTGACTTTATAGCTATTGTGTCAAAAATGGACTTCAAGAGCCTATTTTGGAAGTAACAATCCCAAACATCCTGGAAGCAACAGGTGCTTTAGGGTCTGCTAGTCTTGTTTGGATTTCTATAATGAAGTGTGAAAAAAATAAGCACAAACATATTTTTCAGAGATTTATATCATACAGCTGAGTGGGGAAAAAAAGTTTTTAAAGGGTATGTTTTTTTATTTGTTTGTTTTACCGGTACGCGGGCCTCTTACTGCTGTGGCCTCTCCCGTTGTGGAGCACAGGCTCCAGACGCACAGGCTCAGCAGCCATGGCTCACGGGCCCAGCCACTCCATGGCATGTGGGATCTTCCCGGACCAGGGCACAAACCCGTGTCCCCTGCATCGGCAGGCGGACTCTCAACAACTGCACCACCAGGGAAGCCCTGGGTTTTTTTTAATGCTTTAATTCACAAGAAATTTATTATAATTGTGGTTGTCTCTGAGTAAGGGAGTATGGATGCCTGAGGGACTGTGGAGGAAGGGGGCCTATTAAAATAAATTTCCCACAACATTTCATTATGAAAAATTTCAAACATATAGACAAGCTGAAAGATTTTACATAGAGAACATTAGTAAACCCATCCCCAGATTCTGTCATTAACATTTTTGCTACACTTGCTTTGTCCCCTATGCAACCATCAATCCATGTTATTAGGACCTCCCTGGTGGTCCAGCCATTAAGACTCCGCACTCCCAATGCAGGGGCCTCAGGTTCAATCCCTGGTCAGGGAACTAGCCTGCATGCCACATCTAAAGATCCTGCATGCCACAACTAAAGCTCTAGCCTGAATGCCACAACTAAAGATCCTGCGTGCTGCAACTAAGACCTGGCTCAACCAAATAAATAAAATAATTAAATAAATATTTTTAAAACTCCATCCTTTTTTTGGATACATTTCAAAGCAAATAGTAAATATAAGTTGTCCCTAAATTCTTCAGCATGAATATCATTAACTAAACTCAAATTTTGTTTACTCTTTTTTCTTTTGAATGAGTTGCAAAAATCTTAAGGGTACACTGGCTGAGTTCTGACAAACGCATACACTTGAATAACCCAAATACCTTCCACAATACAGAACATTAAATTACCCCAGGAAGAGGAAGGAGGCTTACTTTTAACTGTATTCCTTTTAGCACCTTCTGAATTTTATATTATGTGCTTCTGTTCTCTATCTTTAAATAAATTAAATATTTAAGCATTTAAAATATTTAAACATTTTAATAATGATGGTTTATAGAGTCTAAACTGATGAGGAAGAAAGTGAAAACAGGAGGGGATGATATGTAACAAGGAAGTGGTGGGGTAAATGGAAAGAACTCATTTGAGATCAGACTTTTGTAGCCGTGGTGTTTCCAGAACAAGCGAGTTGGGAGAAAGGAATGTCTTGTTAGACAGTGGGATATTTGAAACTGTTTTCAAAAGTAGTCATAAGTTCAGATCATAGGAATAGTACTGTCATAGAATAGTAGTCCCCTCCAAACCATATGCTCTGAAATGCACATTGTATTTTACCCTTGCAGTATTTACCACAACTCCAATTAAGCAACATTTGGTTTGTATAACTATGCTTAATATCTAGCTCCCTTATTAGACTGTAAACTCCAAGAGGGCAGAGGTCTTTTCTGTCTCATTTAATCCTATATCTCCAGTGCCTAGTACATAATAGGTACTCAAACAAGTATTAAATACTTAATTGGATTCTTTAAGCAGGGTCATTAATTTATGAATTAATTCAATTGTTACATCACAGTTTGTCACCTTTTTTTTTATGGTACATAAAGTTGGTTATAATTCAATCAACTTACACTTTAAATTAAGCAGTAGAGTTGGACTAGGGTTGAAGACAACCCAGTTTCACTGGAAAAGGGAACCATAATTATATAAAGTTTATTCCGGACTAGGCCTTTTCTCTGACCCAGCTGTGACCTTGACCAGAGAGAAGCCTCCATTTTCCCATCTGTAGAACAAAGATGACCTCTATGTTGACATTCTGGCAGGACATTACAGGCCTACTGGCTCTGAATCCTTGTTCTACCACGTAGTCATTGTTTAATCATGCCTAGACTACTCTCTAATAAATCACTGTAAAATGTGGGGTAACTAGGTGGCATGATTGTGCTGATTTAATGAGATAGTACAAAAGTTTTCTAAATTACCCTTCTCCTTCTATTCACTACACAGTAGTCAGAATGATCATGTTGGAATGGGAGTTTGATCATACCACTCCCCTCTTCACAAGCCTGCAATGAGAAGCCTACAATGATTGCCCATCTCACTCAGAATAAAAGCCTGTCTTTACTGCGGTCCACGAGGCCATATAAGTCCTTATGCTCTTCTTACTCTCTGCTCTGAACATACCAACCTTCTTACTGTTCCTCTGATACTCTGGGCAACTTGCCACCTGTGTTTCCCCCTATTTGGAATGCTCTTCTCCTGCATATGTCCTGGTCTTCTCCCTCATCTCTTTCAAGTCTTTTTGCTCAAATGTCATCTTCTCAGTGAGACCTGCTTGGATCCCTCTATTTAAAACTGCAAACTAGGGCCTTCCCTAGTGGCGCGGTGGTTAAGAATCCACCTGTCTTTGCAACGGACATGGTTCGATCCCTGGTCCGGGAAGATCCCACATGCCTTGGAGCAACTAAGCCCATGTGCCACAACTACTGAGCCTGTGCTCTAGAGCCCTCGAGCCACAACTACTGAGCCCACGTGCTACAACTACTGAAGCCCACGTGCCTAGAGCGTGTGCTCTGCAACAAGAGGAGCCACTGCAATGAGAAGCCCGCACACCACAATGAAATGTAGTCCCTGCTCGCCGCAACTAGAGAAAGACCGCGCGCAGCAATGAAGACCCAATGCAGCCAAAAAAAAAAAAAAAAAACCCTGCAAACTTCATTACCTTTGCCTGCTTTATTTTACCCTATAGCTCTTATTTATTTCTGTACTTCCCTTATTTATTTCTAACATATTGTGTCAATGAACAGTTTGGAAACGTGTGTAATACTAGATATATTCTATATCTATATAGGTTCTATATATAGAGTATATTCTCTTTCTTCTCCCAGTGGTTTGAGGTCTGAAGGGATAAAGCTTAGGGGTTTATGGCTTAGGATGTTCTAGGATAATGTGCCTTCAGGTAATCCAAGATTTATATTCATTACCTGAATAACCTCGTATAGATTATTTCACTGCCAGGCACTCTTGAGTAGAAATATTAATAGTTAACACTTTCGTGCATGCATTCATTCATTCATGCAAACAAATATTTAGTGGGTGCCTTCTATGTGCCCTTTCTTCTTGAAGACAGCTATTACAAGCATTTCATTCGGGAATCCCCCGAGGCGGGGGATGAGGGAATACGTCTAGTCCCGCCAGCAGAGGGCGTGCTTTCGCACTCTCCGCAGCCTCCCGGCCGACGAGGCTTTCAGGCTCCCACGCTCGCTCCCTAGCGCGGCCCCGCCCGCCGCATCACGTGACTCGGCCACCGAACCAGAGCTGCAGGGCCCAAGCCGGGCTAAGTTCGTTGCCGGTGGCCTCTGCGGGTGCAACCACAAAGGCTAATCCGAAGGAGTGGGGAGGCTCGCGAAGTCGATGCTTCCTCTTCCAATTCAGGTCGGCTCCCGTTACCTTCTCACCATTCGCCGTTGCTATCTTCCTGAGCGTTTGCATGAGCTCTTTCGTCTGGGGAGGCTCCGGTGACCATGTAGGGGGGAAAAGTGAGGAAGCTCCAGGTGCCTGGGACGAGGTCACCGCTGTTGGCACGCCGCCCCGGCTCCCCCCATATCTCCATTGTGGGCCGGGGGCCCCGTCAGCCCAGGTGGAAACTCCGGCCTGCAGTTGTGGCCTGGCAAGAAGCGCCACGAAATCTCGCGCCGTCTCGCGAGAGTCTAAGTTGAAGGAACATGGCGACGTCTAATCTGTTAAAGGTAAGACCCTCAGTCCAGCTTGGTTTTTACCCCGGGGGCGCTGGGTTCAGCCCTTAGGGAATGGCTCGGCCCAGGTTCAACGACAAAATGTGGGAGTGTTCAGGGGTTGCCTACCGAAAGGGAAGCCAAGGAGGCTGCCGCCGAGGACCGGAACGCGGGTCTCCGGCCTTGGGGTGGAGAGGCTCTGGTTGTCTCTCTTGCCGGTTGACCGGTGTGTGAAAGGCCCTGCCGAGGGCTGGAGGGGAGCAGTGCTTTCAAGGGACCAGCTCTGGCCTGGGGCCGCAGAAGAAGGGTGGTGCCGGGTCCTGAAGGATAGGGCAGTTCGTATTCTTGGGGTCTCAGTTTCTTCTGAAGCGAGAGCCTAAGGCGCAAAGAAGGAAAATCCAAGAAAATGTTCCATAACAGGTTTTAATGACTGGACCCCCACCTCCTCAATTTCTGTTCTCATTCTGCCTGCATGAAACTACAAGTCAGACAGCAGTGCCTGTCACCACACTCCCTCCCTTATCTGCATGCTACTCCTTCCCTCCTATCTTCTCTTTCTTAAGTTCATATTTTACCCTTTTTTCCTTAGGAAACTGTTCCTCAACCCCATTACAGCACACAGCCAGATGATTACTGTGGAAGCACTACAATCGTTTTATGGGTTAGGATAGTTGCCTTACCAAAGAAAACGGTTAAACTTAGTTTTATGTATTTGGGATAGCAAGGGAGATGTAGGCCCAGAGAGGCAGATTCTCTACCATCAGTTAAAAAGTTTGGAGGAGAAGGAGGAAGACATGGCACTAGTTTCTGCTATGCTGTCTTTGTAATAGGAACCTTTTGCCTTAAAAGTATTGACTGAAATGGGGGTAGTGATTAGCTCAGGGAACATAAATACAAAGGATGAACTACTCCTCCCTCAAACCCATCATTAGGCCTTCAAACAGTGTGGATCGATAATAGAAAATAATAGAACAGAAAATATATTAAAATTTACTGTAACCTCACTCCTATCTTCTTTAGACTACTACACTGTTAGCTACACTGTTAACTGTTTAATACATGGGACTGTCTCCTAAAATGTAGACATAATTTTACTAATTTAAGAGGCAATATATCTTTTAAAAGGGGGGAGGGACCTCGAACTTGACTGAATTTCTGCCACTTAGAAGCTGTATGACTTTGGGCAAGTTTCTAAACCTCTCCGTGCCTGAGCTTCTTCATCAATACAGTGGCATTATCAATAGCACCTATTTCATAGGAGCATTGTGAAGATTGAGTTAATATATGTAAAATCTTAAAACAGTGACTGGAACTTAATTAGTACCCAATACACATAAATTGCTAGAGTTACTATTTCTGCTGCTTCTGTAAGAAAACAAATTCATGGGAATTGAGTAACCCACTCTCTACTCTTCTTTTATAACAGTATAGCAAAGCTCTAATGTGTTAATTCAGAAAGAAAACTTTAACTTGTTAATTCAGAAAGACTCCTGTTAATGCATCCGTTTATTTACATAAGCAGTAGTGTATGTTATTTTTTTTTTTTATTTTTTTGTTTTTGTTTTTGTTTTTGTTTTGTGGTACGTGGGCCTCTCACTGTTGTGGCCTCTCCCGTTGCGGAGCACAGGCTCCAGACGCTCAGGCTCAGCGGCCGTGGCTCACGGGCCCAGCTACTCTGCGGCATGTGGGATCTTCCTGGACCGGGGCCCGAACCCGTGTCCCCTGCATCGGCAGGCGGACTCTCAACCACTGCGCCACCAGGGAAGCCCAGCAGTAGTGTATGTTATTAATTGAAATGTGTTTAAGAAGTAATTGAATTCCTTATTCTTTGTGAATTTTTGACTTGTTGATTACCTGGATATAAAGCAAGATCTTTTCCTCCCAGATTTCTCTCTCAGAAAAGAGTGAGTCACTTTATTCTACTCCATACAAAGCCTTACAAAGGATTGTTTGGAGGAGATCTAAGTCTGAAGCTACTTCAGTCAATACTAGTAAGTGGTTACCTTGTAGAGATTGTGAATCGACACACCTACCTATAGAATGAAAAAACTGCCTGAATGTCTAGAAATCGGCACTTAGGACTTAGGTTAAAAAGATCGTAATTCAAACAGTTCTGTAACTCAAATAACTTTTATAAATGAAAGGAAAGTGATAATGCTTTGACAGACTGGTAAAAGACTCAGTCTCTTTAGTGAACATGAAGAGATGCCAAAGATACACTGGAAAATTTTCAACAACATTATTTAATGAAATGTTAAAAAGGGGGGAAAAGAATTTCTAAATATTTTATATAGTATGTGATTTTAAATATGTACGACTAACATGATAAAATGGATATTATAAGTAGACATTTGATTCTTTTATCTGTATCACCAAAAGTTTATGTATTCAAGGTGGCCAGAAAACCTTTTGTTTTTCTTTTATCTCTCCTCATCATGGGGGTGGGAGACTGGAGGGGAATTGCCTTGTGTTTATACATTTAGAAGTAGTTAATTAAAAAGTGGGGAAGTTTGTCTTCTTGGAGAAATGCAGTAAGATCCTAACAGAATTCATAGGATCATTTAAATTCAAGTCTGGAGGAGGGTGTGGGAGAGGAATGGAGTGGGAGTTTGGGGTTAGCAGATGCAAACTAGTATATAGAGAATGGATAAACAGCAAGGTGCTACTATATAGCACAGGAAACTATTCAATATCCTGTGATAAACCATAATGGAAAAGAATATGAAAAAGATGTGTGTGTGTGTATGTGTGTGTGTATATATATATATAAAACTGAATCACTTTGCTGTACAGTAGAAATGAACACATTGTAAATCAACTGTACTTCAATTTAAATAAATAAATAAATAAATAAATTCAAGTCTGGTAGTACCTTGAATAGAGATAGAGCTGGCTGGGGAGTGGCCAACTTAGCCTCATTTCCTTTTTTGACAGGATTAATAGGTTAGTTCATTAGACAAATGCCTTAGACATTGATTGCACAGTTAGATTTCATCAGAGCATATTTGACAGAATTATCATGTCTTATGGTCAAAATGGAGGGATGTGGGCTAGATGAGAATACAGTTAGAATTTGATTTTCAGGTAAACAGCTGTACCTGAAGAATGATGAGTAATAAATCATCAACCCTGAAGGGAGGCCTTTAGTGTCCTGCTGCA
>NW_006771840.1:24875-64219 GCF_000442215.2 Lipotes vexillifer
GTCCTCTTCCTGTGTACCAGTAACCTGGTTGGAGTTAAGTTTATTGAATTTGTGGATGAAGAGTTCGAAGGGATAGCTAATAAGTTTATGAAAGATAACAAGGTTCAGAACTTTGCTGTGAATCTTGAAAGAACACAATGCGATAAAAACCACCTACTTATTTCATATTGGAATTTGATTGTAATAATAATTATATTTACTAAAGTAAGTGGGCTATTGCTGGGTTTGGGAAATCTTTTGGATATACAAATATTTGTGTTGTACAATTTTACATATACAATTATCAGTTGCTTGGGGGTTTATATCTCCCAAAACCTTTCAATATTACTGCTTTAAGTTTGCTGTTTTAACATATAATTCTTCTTGTTCCTTTACTTTTGCCGTACCACTTAGGCCTTCAGTGCACATTTTCTTCATTTCCAAGTGATTATCCTATTCCAAATAGCTGTTGTTGAAATCTTATTTTGTTAAACCTAACCCTGTTTAATTCTTAGCACATTACTTTATCCAGCTGTTTGAATGCCCTTAACTTTCTTGGTCAATAATACCACAACCTTTTCTAGTTTCCCCTATATTCTCCTCTTTTCCAAGGCACCTGCTACATTGCCTGCTTCCACTTGTTCTTGTTCAGCCTTCTTTTTCCCCCCAGGACTTAGCAGCATGTCCCCTGTTATTTTGTTTCAGTCTCCTTTATTCTCACTTCTATGAGGATAAGAAAGTTCACCTATCCCCCTCATATAAACTTAACCTGTACTCTTCTTTGGCTTCAAACCTCTGCCCTTTTCTCTCTTTCCGTTCACTGTCATAGTTCTTAGAAAAGCAGCCCCCAATTGCTTCTTTTATAATTCTTCACCTTTTTCCTTAATTTATTATGACTTGGCTCTCTCCGTACCCCCACCCAATTATATTAAAACTGTCAGTCTCAGGATCACTAGCAACCTCCTGATTACCAAAGGAGAGTCTCCCCGGATACATTCATCCTCTATTCTGATATTGTTGCTTGCTTGCTACTTAATGCTTCCCTTTTGGTTTTATGCCATTCTCTGCTTGGTTTCCTATCTCTCAAATCTCATGTGTTTTTCACCTCTTCTCCCCAGTATAATTATTTCTCAGGATTTAATCTTCATCCTTTTTCTGTCTTTGTACTTTTTTTTTTTCTGGGTCAGTCTTAACTCCCATGATTTCACTATTTTTATCTCTTAACTCTGATCTGAGGACTAGACCAAAACACAGTGCTGACCATATCACTTTCCAGCTCATTTTTTTAAAAAATATTTATTTATTTGGTTGCGCCGGGTCTGAGTTGCAGCAGGCAGGCTCGCTTCTTAGTTGCGGCTCCAGGGCTCCTTAGTTGCAGCTTGCCGGCTCTTTAGTTGCAGCACGTGGCTCCTTAGTTGCGGCATGCATGTGGGATCTAGTTCCCTGACCAGGGATAGAACCTGGGCCCCCTGCATTGAAGTCCCGCTCATATACCTTTGATAGTTCAAGTTCTTTGAGATCTTTCTAGCTGTGTCTTCTCCCTAATACCTCTCTCCTCCCTCTCCCCACCTCCTCTCTCTCTCTCTCTCCCTCTCTCTCTCTCTCACACACACACACACACACGCACGCACACACGCACACACACACACACCCTTACCCTTCCCTCTACCTGTCTGGTTACTTCTTGATTTGCTGCATACCAGAGTCTTCAAGACTTTTTATGTTTGCTGTTTTCGTTGTTGTTTTTTTTTTTTTAATATTTATTTATGGGCACGCGGGCTTTTCTCTAGTTGCGGTGTGTCGGTTTTCTCTCTCTAGTTGTGGTGCATGGGCTCCAGGGCACGTAGGCTCTGTAGTTGTGGCACTCAAGCTCTCTTGTGTGAGCTCAGTTGTGGTGTGCGGGCTTAGTCGCCCTGTGGCATGTGGGATCTTAGTTCCCTGACCAGGTATCGAACCTGTGTCCCCTGCATTGGAAGGCAGATGCTTTATCACTGGACCACCAGGGAAGTCCCTGTTTGCTGTTTCTCCTGTCAGGAATCCCCCCCTCAGTATTAGCCTGTCAAAATCCTATTTAGTCACCAAGACCCAGCCTAGATACCTCCTTCCTTCGTCTTTTTTTTTTTTTTTTTTTTTAATTTTTAAAATGTGTATTTTTTTATTTGGCGGTGCCGGGTCATAGTTGCGGCATGCAGAATCTCCGTTGCCATGTGCGAGATCTTTAGTGTCAGCATGCGGGATCTAGTTCCCTGAGCAGAGATTGAACCTGGGCACCCTGCACTGGGAGCGCACAGTCTTAACTGCTGAATCGCCAGGGACGTCCCCCTCCTTTCTTTTTAGTTCTCTCATTTGGAATTTAATTGTTGCTTACTCTGCACAGGCATAGCACTGCATCAATCTCTTCTAGCACTTAACATTTTTAAAAATTTAATTAATTAATTAATTAACTAATGGTTGTGTTGGGTCTTCGCTTCTGTGCGAGGGCTTTCTCTAGCTGCGGCGAGCGGGGGCCACTCTTCATCGCGGTGTGCGGGCCTCTCACTGTCGCGGCCTCTCTTGTTGCAGAGCACAAGCTCCAGGCGCGCAGGCTCAGTAGTTTAGCACTTAACATTTTGCCTTCTGTATTAGTTACAGGATATGTTTACATATATATCTTAACTCCCTTTCTAGATTGTAAGCAGTATTAGTTTAGGGACTTTATAATCCGTTGATGCTTTAACCATTTAGCGCAGTGATTACTCATGGTAGGTGCTCCATAAATGAGTGATAGTTGATTGAAAAGAGAAGTCTAGCACATGCATTGTAGATGCTCAGTAAATGAGTGTTGATTGGTTAAAGGGAGGAATTTTCTGCCTTTATTCCCTTCTAAGTAGATCTAGAGAGTGGGAGAGAGGGGAGTAGAGGTATAAAACCAACCCACAAGGCAATCCAAACTTAAAACTGAAATATGAAGGACACTACTTTTTTCAGTGGAAACTTTTTTACCCTTTGAGAGGAAAGAAAATGGAAATACAAAGGAGTGGTTCAAAGTGTGTGTAGAATTTATTTTTTATTTAAATAATTTTATAGACACATGTGCAAGGCACCAGGATGCAAAGATAATGCAGAACAATGTCCACGCTCTTTGGGAATTATACTACTACAGATACTAAAGGAGATGAAGTACTAATGATTTGTTTTAAGGCAAGAACTTTAGGAGTGCTACTATGTGTTGTATTGGTCCCTCATAGACATAGGAGATCACTTCTGGTGGGATGATCAAGGAAAGTTTTATGGAGAAAACATTGGAGCTGGATTTTGAAGAATGGGTAGACTTTTTGTAGGTGATGATTAGGGGAAAATTTGGTAGAACATGCTTGGCAAAGAATACGGATGTGATACCAAGATTTGAATAGTGTCAGTGAATGTGGTTAAGACACACAACTGGATAATTCTTTTTAATGTCTATTTAAACATAAATGAGAGCCTTATTTAGAACCTAACTTTTCATTGGGTTGATGGAAATTGCCCTTTTGAATGGACATCTAAGAGGAATGTGATCCTTAGGGCCACCTTCCTTCACTCCACTGGCCTGTCCTAGAGACCTGGTTAAATTTGACACTCACAGCTGAGGGAGAAAACCAATTTGAGGGTGTGTATATTGGCCATCACTAGAGGTGGGAGTGGGAATAGAGGACTAAATCATCACTTACTATAAAACTGTGATAAATATAAATGTGAAAATCTTTCATGTTCTGTGAAAATATAAATGAGTGAGCAGTTACCATAATCTGGAGGTGATATATGTAAATTAAAGCTACTAACAGGAAGTGACAGTTTAAGATACACTTTAGAGATCAGTCATTTATCAGTGGATTAGAAGAGAAGAATTTCAGACTGCAGGAGGGTTTCAAGAGGACACTAGGCATGCATCTGGTGGACAGAGAAGAAGGGTGGAGAAGAGAGACAGACAGGTGTTTCTTATTAGGTATTTTGTTAGGGTCCTAGTGAACCTAAGTTGTATCACAGAAAGTCATGGCTCTTGCCTTGGTATAGTAATAGAGTAAATTGGTGCCTGATAGGCTGTGTAAACAAGTTACAGCTCAGGTTAAAACGTTGGTCATTGTACATGGAGTACATAGAGGTAAATAACATCAAGGATATTTGATCTGTATAACTGGACTTGTTCATTCCACAGATACATTAGTATCCACTCTGTGCTGAATCCTATTCTAAGTGTCAGTGATACAGCAGTGAATAAGACAGACAAGGTCCCTAGTGTTTAGAGCTTATATGCTAATGCATAAATACTAACACCAAAGAAATAAGTTAACACATTGGGAAGTTTTTATAGTAATGAGGTCTGTGATGAAAACAGTATAATCAAGAGTGCTCAGAAGATGGTGCCACTATTTTACTTACTTATTTACAGCAGAAAATAATTTTTTCCCCTAAATACAGCTTTCAGTTATGTTCTGTTGAATTTTCCTTCCCTGCTATTTGATGACATTTCAGCCAGATCCCATAGTTTTCTGTTTTTTTTTAAAGTACTGTTTAGGGAATTCCCTGGAGGTCCAGTGGTTAGGACTCCATGCTTCCACTGCAGGGGGGCTTGGGTTCGATCCCTGGCTGGGGAACTAAGATCCTGCAAGCCAAGCGGTGCAGCCAAAAATTTAAAAAAGTACTGTTTAGTCTGAATTAAAATTTCATTCTCATAGCCAATCAAAGTAACTGTCCTACCTGCTCAAGACCTTGGCTCTGGATCTGCAGAAAGGAAAAGGGAATGGCATTCTTCTTAGGTTGGCTTGGGAAGGCTTCTCTGAGGTGACAGTGACACTGAGACCCAAATGATTTGCTTTCTAGGCAAAGGTCTGAGGTGCAGTGGTGAGCTTGGCATATTTGAGTAACACCTTTAAAAGGGTGGTGTGGCTGGAACATATTGAGAATTGCCAGTATTCAAATATATACTGTAGTTTTGTGGTTCTTTTGTTTAACAAGGATTGCAAATGTGGTTTATTTATTTGTTTGTTTGTTTTTTGTGGTACATGGGCCTCTCACTGTTGTGGCCTCTCCTGTTGCGGAGCACAGGCTCCGGACGCGCAGGCTCAGCGGCCATGGCTCACAGGCCCAGCCGCTCCGCGGCACGTGGGATCTTCCCGGAACGGGGCACAAACCCATGTCCCCTGCACCGACAGGCAGACTCTCAACCACTGCGCCACCAGGGAAGCCCACAAATGTGGTTTTAAATCACATAACTTGGAGCACTAGTGGCTTGTAAAGTTTATGGGAATCCACACATTCAAATAGCCAACCTCATAATTTACACCAAAGACCTAAAATATACAGATTGGTTTCCCTTTGAAAGTTATTAGAATGCCATCATTGGATATAATCCATAATCAATAGACCAGGAACTGTGCAGCGGCATGCGGGATCTTAGTTCCCCAACCAGGGATTGAACCCGTGCCCCTTGCAGTGGAAGCTTGGAGTCCTAACCACTGGACCGCTAGGGAATTCCTGACTGGGAACTTCAAAGAAGGAACAAATACAAATCTTAAACAACTAAACTCCTTGTGTTGTGGTAAAATATTATGGGCATGAAAGAATACAGGTGACAAAAAATAATTGTTGTCAAATGTGAGTATTATTTCTTGTTTACAACTTGTCCTTTAACTGTCTTGTACTTTTGTCATCATGAAGATGTAGCAAGAAGACCTACAGCAATAATAACTACATTCTTTGTTTCCTTTTAAATATGCAACATTTGACATCATTATAAAATATTGTAGTAATATTGTTCCCACAATTTGATGGGGTATGTTTTGTCCTGTCGTATAGGGATTTCTGGACATTTTCAGGGCAAACTAATAGGTCAATATTTGTATTATATTGTTGCAAAGTAAGTGAGTAATTTAAAAATGACTCTATTACTTTTTTTTTTTTTTTTTTTGGTACGCGGGCCTCTCACCGCTGTGGCCTCTCCCGTTGCGGAGCACAGGCTCTGGACGCGCAGGCTCAGGGACCATGACTCACAGGCCCAGCCACTCCACGGCATGTGGGATCCTCCTTGACCAGGGCACGAACCCGTGTCCCCTGCATCAGCAGGTGGACCCTCAACCACTGCGCCACCAGGGAAGCCCTCTATTACTTTTAAAACATTTTGCAAGCCAGTAGGGTTTTCTGTTTCTCATGTGTTTATTTAAGCACTTCTATTTTTTAACATAGTACCAAATTTTATATTTACACATAAGCAATTATACATCTACTCTTTCTTGAGATCAGGTAACATGGACTTGTTGTAGATGAATTTATTGCTTGAAAAAGCAGTTTTGAGTTTCAGTGGGAGGTGTGCAGATTTTTTAATCAATGATATATTCTAGAAAGATGTATATAGCATCTTTCATTACTGGCCTATAACACCTCCCTCCACTCCAATATATTACAAAAAATTATTTTTTTTCTGTAATTTACCTTCTTCCTAGTGCACGTTTGTTTTTCTTTGAAACAACGACCAGGGCTATAAATAAGAGATTGTGGGACTTTACTGTCAAAACTGTTTTAGAACTGATTCTTCTACTAGGGAATATTTTTCTGGTAAAGCTGAATGTATTTTATTTGGGTCTGGGCAACCAACATGTTATATTAAGAGATCCTGATTTCTTTGTACTGATTAGAGCAGGGAAAGGGAGCTGAACCTTTGTTCCCCTGTTTTTCTTTTCATTTTTCTTTACCGTTTTTATCCTCTCCTAATTGTTTGTGAGAAACTTTACACTGATTTTTTTTTTTTAATATTATTTATTTTGGCTTCGCTGGGTCTTAATTGTGTCTTGTGGGATCTTCGTTGTGGCATGCGGGATCTTTTTCGTTGTGGCATGCGGACTCTTAGTTGCAGCATGCGTGTGGGATCTAGTTCCCTGACCAGGGATCAAGCCCAGGCCCCCTGCATGGGGAGCTTAGAGTCTTAACCACTGGACCACCAGGAAGGTTCCTACACTGATTTTTTTTTTCCCCCTCAGCCCTCGGGGTTTTACATTAAGTAAAAAGCAATTCATTAGTAGATAAGCTTTTATGTTATTTAAAATAAAGAAAGAAGAAGGGAGAACGCAGGGAAAAAGAAATGAACCCCAAGAGTTATAACTTCAACATTTGCTTTTATTGGACAATACATCCAAAATGCATCACCTCTTATAAACCATCCAACTCAAATGCATTATTCCCCTGGCCTTTTTTTTCTCTGGTCAGTGATTCCACCAGCCATTCATTCAAGTCAGAAATCTGAGAGCCATGTTGTATTATCCAACAGGCAGAACAAGCACATGTCCATTATCCACAATTTAAGAAATACTATACTGGAAAGTGAATTACTTGAGGACCTTTCGTTTATGTGTCCCAATGACTAGCATAATTCTTCATGTACAGCAGGTAGTCAGATGTTTGTTGACTGAATAAGTGTAGTAATGAATGATTAAGAATCCCACCCCCAAAATAAGTTCAAACTCTTTCATTAGTAGTTATTTTTTGTCCTTAAAATTAGTTGTTTGGGTTTTTAAAAGTACAAGCATTGTCAGAATTTGTTAAAAAAATTTTTTTTACTTCTATAAAAGAAACCTAAAAGCCTTTTTTTTTGGTCTCATTTATGGGTCAAAAGAAACCTGAAAGTTTTAAAGGGAAGTGGAATGTGAAATTTTTTATTTCAATGGAAAAATGTGTCCTCCCACTCCCCCACTACGATTAAAGAGAAATATGTCTTTTATGTAGTGATGCTTCCACCTTATGGCTTCTAGATAATTGCCACTAAATTTTTATAATCATAGATTTTTTTTTTCCTTCAGTTTATAAGCCTGATGAGGTGAAGCCAAGGGCTGGATCTGGCCCATAGGTTAGAAGTCCTACCATTCCTCTTCCAGGAAAGGTCCAGGGAGTATTTAAGAATGTGGCTCTAACAGAACTAAACTACTTGGATTTGACCCCTTGCCCTGCCACTTACTGCTTGTAACCTTAGGGAAGTAACCTAACCTAATTACAGTGTACAGTTTTTTCACCTCTAAAATGATAATAATGTCACCTAACACCTAGGGTAGTTGTAAAGATTAAATAAATTAATATTTGTAGGTATATGTTTAGAATAGAACCTGACACATAATTGGCAATCAGATGTTGTTATAAGGTAAAATGATAAAAGTGATGGAGTGATCTATACTGAAGTTAAATAATAGAGGGTATAAATAGCTGAACTCATACTTTTTCACAGATCTCAAATGTTTGAACTACCCTTGGAAATGTAAACTAAAGATAAAAGGAAATGCTTTTTTGTGCCACATTTATCACATGTACAAAATTTATTGGTTTCTATAACCCCGAATTAGCCAAATGCCGTATATTTGTAATGAAAGAAATAGTAGAAAGTCTTGCAGTGGAATGATTAAGCAAAAATATAATCAGAAATTTTTTATCATTCCAGTTTCAAGCATCCTACTCTGATTACCCTCTCCTGTTTTTCTAACTCATTCTAGTGCTTTTATTCTGATCATCCAGCTCCACTATGGTCTCCAACTCATTGATTCTGCCTCATTGTTTAATGTCTGAAATCTCTGGGTTTATAGTTTTCACCAAATTAGGAAACATTTTAGCCTTTATTTCTTCAAATATTCTCTGAATCCCAAGATTCTGGTTATATGTAGATGATGTCATTTGATGTTGTCTCACAGCTCACTGATATTCTTTTTATTTTTAATTTAATTTATTTATTTATTGACATATAGTTGATTTGTAATGTTGCTTTAGTTTCAGGTGTACAGCACAGTGATTCAGTTATATATATTCTTTTCCAGATTCTTTTCCCTTATAGGTTATTACAAAATATGGAGTATAGTTACCTGTACTATAAAGTAGGTCTTTGTTGGTTATCTGTTTTATTTATAGTAGTGTGTATGTGTTAATCCCGAACTCCTAATTTATCCCTCCCTGATACTTGTTTTTAAACAACTTTTGTTTCTGTGATATTCATGCTTTCTGCTATTTTCTTAAATGTGTGGAGTGTATTCATAATAGCTAGTTTAACATCATTGTCTACTAAAACTATCATCCACGTCATTTCTGGGTCAGTTTCCATTTTTTGGGTTTTCTCTTGATTGTGAGTTTATATTTTCCTGCTTCTTTGCCTGCTTGATAATTTTTGATTGGATGCCAGACATGTGTTTTATGTTTTAGGGGCTGGATTTTTAATATTTCCTTTAAATATTTAAATATTTTGGCTGTGACACAGTTAAGTTACTTGGAATCAGTTTGATCCTTCTGAAGCTTGCTTTTAAATTTAGAGTGGGTCCAAACAGCACCGAAGGTACGGCTACTTTGGTGTCATTATAAATGCAATACCTTTCTGAAGACTGCCAGATGCCTAGCCTATTAAGGAGTGTTTCCACTCTGGCTGGCAGAACGTGAACTATTACTAGCCCTGTGTGGACTCTGGTGATTGTTTTGTCTACTTTCAAATGGTTATTTCCCCAGTCTCTGATAGTTTTCTCACTCACATGTATAGGTCAATATTTAATAGTCAGAGGCTTGAGGGGAATCCTCTACATATCTGCAGAGCTCCCTGTGTGTGCATTTCCCTTTTTCCTGATACTCTGTGCCATGCATTTTCATCACCTTGGCCTCCACAAACTCTGAACTCTTGTCTCCTAAACTTAGTGAAACCACCAGGCTGTTTGGGGTCCCTCTGCTTATGCTCAGTCCTGGAAACTCTAGGGCATTTGTAGGGCTCACCTTATTTGTTTATCTTTTCTCAGGAAACACTGTCCTGTACTCCCCTTTGGTTTTCCAGTTGTTCAAGCAGGAGGAGAAATCTGGCACCTGTTACTCTATCCTGGTTGGAAGCAGAGGTCTCTGTCTTTCATCATCCTGTTGTCCTTTCTCTTCCCCTTACCCAGCATAAATTCTCTGTTCAATCATTATAATCTCTCCCTGGAATACACTTTTGACTCCTTTGCTCCTCTTGTTTCACTGGGGAAAACCACAACCCTGGATCCACCTCTTCACCTTTTAGTGCCATCTATGCAGTTGAATGTTGCAGGAGAAAAAGATACACACATGCTATTTTCAGTTTAAATTCATGACCACAAACTATAATTGAGCCCAGTCACACTGTACTTCCATAGTCATTTATTCTTCCACTTTCCTAGATGTCTGTTTCACATCTTTTCTCAAAATTTTGGCACCTCCTCCCCCATCTTCCATGGCATTTTCATTATTTCCATATCACTGAGAAGCTGATGCAATCAAAAAGGAACTTCTCACAGTGGTGTGGTGCCACATCTACCCTCCTACCCACATCTGCACATACCATGTACTTTACCTTCTCCTCTTAACATTATAGTCAGTTCCTCCATCTGTGCATTAGATTCCATTCCCTTTTGCCTGTCCAGGGCATTTAAAATTCTCCAACAATTTCCTTCTTTTCTCCTACATCATCAGTATTATATCTTGGAACATACTTATCAGTATACAAACATACTGTATTCCATCTAGATGGGTGGGATGGGGGGGGAGGGAGGTCCAAGAGGGAGGGGATATATGTATACATATAGCTGATTCACTTCACTGTACAGCAGAAAATAACACAACATTGTAAAGCAATTATACTCCAATAAAAAAAAATTTTTTTTTTTTGATTCCCTCTCACCCTATCAGTTATCATGCTGTTTCTGTGCTCCCTTTTTTTTTCTTTTTTTTTTTGCGGTAGGCGGGCCTCTCACTGTTGTGGCCTATCCCGTTGTGGAGCACAGGCTCCGGATGCGCAGGCTCAGTGGCCATGGCTCACGGGCTCAGCTGCTCCGCGGCATGTGGGATCTTCCCAGACCAGGGCACGAACCCATGTCCCCTGCATCGGCAGGCGGACTCTTAACCACTGCGCCACCAGGGAAGCCCTGTGCTCCCTTTTATAGCAAAAACTGTCAAGAGTTGTGTGTACTTTTTCCAGTCCCCACTTGCCGCCCCCCCCACTTAATTCTACTCCAGTCTGGCTTTTGTCTTTACACCCTACAAAACCTGCCATTGACAAAATCTCAGTGACCCTCATATTGCTGTTTCAGTGGTTGTCTTACATCAGGGGTCCCCAACCCCCTGGCCACGGACTGTTAGCAGTCCTTGACCTGTTAGGAACCGGGCTGCATAGCAGGAGGTGAGTAGTGGGCAAGCGAGCGAGTGAAGCTTCATCTGCCGCTCCCCATTGCTTCCCGTCGCTCGCATTACTGCTTGAACCAGCCCCCCTCCCACGTCCCCCCACCCCCCATGGATAGATTGTCTTCCATGAAACCAGTCCCTGGTGCCAAAAAGGTTGGGGACCACTGTCTTACATGATCTATCAGTAATGTTTGCTAAAGTTGATTACTCTTCCTTTCCTGATCAGCTTTGTTTATTAGTTGGTTTCCGGAATACCACACTCTTGGTTTTCTTGCCACCTCTTTGGTTGCTTTCTCTTTCCTTTCCTAGTTCTTACTATTCTCCCCTACTCTTAATGTTAGATACCTAAGGACTCAGGCCTGGCCCTTCTCTATTTATATTTACTCCCTTATTGATCTCATTCAATAACAAGTTTTAAAACCCATCTGTACTCTGATGACTTCCAAATTTTTATTTCCTGGTCAGACCTTTCTTTTAATTTCTAAATTTGCTTATTGAACTGCCTGTTCAACATCTTCAAATGGCTGTTTGATAGATGTGTCAAATGTAACATCTCTGCAGCTATACTCCTGAGCTTTCCTTCTTAAGCCTGTTACATCTACAGTCTTTTCCATTTCAGTTGATGGCAATGCCATACTTCTTGGACATGTCAAATCACAAAACTAAAACAATTTAGTAACGAGTTTCCCTTTATTCAAGGGAAAATAATCCATGGATTGGAATAGTACAGTGCCTAACAAGCAGTGGAACACTCTTCCTGAAGGATTTTGGGGAAGAGTGAGGTTTTTTTTAAATAAATTTTTTTATTTATTTACTTCTGGCTGCATTGGGTCTTTGTTGCTGCATGCCGGCCTTTTTCTAGTTGCGGCGAGCGGGGGCTACTCTTTTTTTTTTTTTTTTGGTACATGGGCCTCTCACTGCCGCGGCCACTCCCGTTGCGGGGCACAGGCTCCAGATGCGCAGGCCCAGTGGCCATGGCCCATGGGCCCAGCCCCTCTGCGGCACTTGGGAAACTCCTGGACCGGGGCACGAACCTGTGTCCCCTGCATCGGCAGGCGGACTCCCAACCACTGCACCACCAGGGAAGTCCAGGGGGCTACTCTTCATTGCGGTGCATGGGCTTCTCATTGTGGTGGCTTCTTTTATTGCGGAGCACGGGCTCTAGGCACGTGGGATTCAGTAGCTGTGGCTTGTGGGCTCTAGGCACGCAGGCTCAGTAGTTGTGGCACACGGGCTTAATTGCTCCATGGCATGTGGGATCTTCCCGGACCAGGGCTCAAACCCGTGTCCCCTTCATTGGCAGACAGATTCTTAACCACTGCGCCACCAGGGAAGTCCGAGCGAGTTTTATAGAATGTTAGAAGAGACAATACAGAAATAAGGCATGATTGGCTAGGAGGTCAGGGATTTCCTTATAAGGTAAGCAGGTCCTATTTTTTAGGTAAGGTTAGCTAGCTAAAACTGAGAGGATTGTGATTGGTGTTATGTTTCCTTGACAGTGAGGTGTTTCCCATATGTGCAGGCTGATTTAAGTTTAGATTTTTGATGTGGGCTGAGCCAATGGGGTGGCCTCCGTTTTGCTGTTCCAATATACAAATTAACTTTACTAGCCAAAAACCTTAGAGTCAGGCTTTATTCCTTTCTCTCATCCCAGATGCCTGCTGTCAGGAAATCTTGTTAGCACTACCTTTAAAACATACAAAATCTAATTACTACTCACTACCTGCACTGCTACCACCCTGGTCCATGTTACTATTATTTCTAACCTTGCCTCCTACACTCATGTGTAACACTTGCCCCTTTAATGTATTCTCAGCATAGCAATCAGGAAGATTTAAAAATATAAGTCAGATCATGTCACTTCTTGCTCAGAATCTTTTAATGGTTCCCTATCTCACATATAGTAGAAGCCAAACTTTTTGCAATGGCCTTCAAGGCCCTACAAGATCCAGCCCTATGTTGCTTCCCTGACCTCATCCACTCTCTCCTCTGTCCTTATTTTGCTCTACCTTGCATACATCAGGCATGCTTATACCGTAGGGTCTTTGCAATGGCTGTTTCCTCTGTCTGGAATATTCTTCTCCCAGTTATCCCCCATGGTCAGTCTCCTGTCAGCTTCCCCATGGCCCATCTGTGTGTTTGAGAAGAAGAGTGCCTCTGAGGGAATTAGTTGTGCTGTAAAAAGTGAAGGATAGAGGGACAAGGATATGGCAAATGTTGAAATCCTATTGGTGAAAGAGAGCCAGTGGGTGAGATAATCTTAGACTTATTAGCTATTCTGAGTGGTAATGAAAGACTTAAGCAGAAGAGACTTGTAGCACATCAGTAAAGATGAGGCAACCTTTAGTTAGCTATTGGAAAAAAATTCATAAATCAGGGTTCATAATTTGAAGGTGTCTTCGCCTATTAATATCTTTTGTAGATAGTAGGTTTGGTGTCCTGCTGCTTAGTTTTTTGTTTTTTGGTTTTTTTTCTGCGGTATGCGGGCCTCTCACTGTTGTGGCCTCTCCCGTTGCGGAGCACAGGCTCCGGACGCGCAGGCTCAGCGGCCAAGCCGCTCCGTGGCATGCGGGATCCTCCCGGACCGGGGCATGAACCCGAGTCCCCTGCATCGGCAGGCGTATTCCCAACCACTGCACCACCAGGGAAGCCCCTGCTGCTTAGTTTTGATTTAATTATATGCTTTTCATTTTAACAGAGAATAGGTCAAAGAACTGCTTGAACATCGTTTCTGGAATCTATTATAAAAGCTTAATAGGAAAATTCAATTATTTAATTTCTCCTTTAACTATTAGAGGAAAATGTTTCTGTAGTTAATCTTATATGTTTCACCAAATAAGAGACAGTGTTTCCTGTCATTTTACCATAGCTGATAGATTTCAGAGCCTAACCAGTATTTATCTCATACCTGTTTAGTCTTCTGTACCTTTTTGATTTTGATTATTTATTTATTTATTTATTTATTTTCTTTTGCGGTACGCAGGCCTCTCACTGTGTGGCTTCTCCTGTTGCGGAGCACAGGCTCTGGACGCGTAGGCTCAGTGGCCATGGCTCACGGGCCTAGCTGCTCCGTGGCATGTGGGATCTTCCCAGACCGGGGCACGAACCTGTGTCCCCTGCATCGGCAGGCGGACTCTCAACCACTGCGCCACCAGGGAAGCCCCTATTTTTTATTAATTTAAAAAAATATAAATTTATTTATTTATTTTTGTGCTGGGTCTTCGTTGCTGCGCGAGGGCTTTCTCTAGTTGCAGCAAGTGGGGGCTACTCTTCGTTGTGGCATGCGGGCTTCTCACTGTGGTGACCTCTCTTGCTGCAGAGGACGGGGTCTAGGCATGTGGGCTTGCTTCAGTAGTCGTGGCTCAGACTCTAGAACGCAGGCTCAGTAGTTGTGGCGCACGGGCTTCATTGCTCCGCGGCATGTGGAATCTTCCCGGACCAGGGCTTGAACCCGTGTCCTTTGCATTGGCAGGCAGATTCTTAACCACTGTGCCACCAGGGAAGCCCCGTTTTTTATTTTTAATTTCAGGATTTACACTAAGTTTAATTTTGTAAGTTGCCAGAATCGCTTATGGAAGTAGACCTAGTTGACATTATAAAATATTCTCTTATTAAGAGGGTATTATGTTTCTCCATGTCATAGTCAAGAAAAGATTTGCATGTCCTTTCTGTCGTTCTTCCATATTTGTTTATTTGCACACCCTTTTCTCAGAGGGAAGAGTAAATGAAGAAATGATGGTTATAGGAAGATATTAACAGAAAAAGTGTAGCCAGCCATGATTAGTACACGAAGTATATACCATAGGATCTCAAATCTGACTGAATTTCTCATTAGCCAACACTAAGGAAAGCAAAGTTACCTACATGATTCACTTAAGTTCATAAGATAAAAACAAACTAGTTTTTCAGGGGAGAAGCACAGTTAATCCCAGTACTAAATTTTGAGTATCTCCCATGGGTCCCTATAATAAGAATACTTTGTGATAAAAGTAGGTACCTGGGGCAAGAAAGTACAGTAACTTTTAGGATCAGCTGTGTTTGTAGATGTAAGAAGTATCATTTGCTTTCACAAGAGTTTAATGTTAGTCAGTGGTTCTTAACCTTTTTGGGGTCACAGACCCCGTAACATTTTTATGTAGTTTTATTGTGAATTTGCTAAACATATAAATTCTGAACTCATCTCAAGAGATTCTGATCCAGCCTGTCTGTGGTAGGTTTTATAAAGGTATGTGTAAGCACCATCCTAGGTGATCCTGACGTAGGTTCTTGTTAGACCATATGTTTAGAAACTGCTTCTGGAATATAATTTCAGGGAGTTCAAACATTACGTCAGTACATGGATCTTATCTCATACGAGTGAACAACATTCTCAACAATTATATGGTGAAAACAATAATGTGATTCATAGGGGTGTTTGGTGCTGCTGTATTAGAAAATTAATGATTTTTGTTGAAATTTATTGATCAAAGCAAGTCACATGGCCATACCTAACTTGAAAAGGAACAATACTCATGAGTAACACATGTGGGATGCCCCCCCCTTCTCTTTTTAGTAATGAATTGATTTTTTCCCCTTAATATCGAATCACTTTCACATCACTGGAATAAACATACATGATTATGAGGTATTATTTAATTGTTTAATTTACTAATATTTTTAAGACTTTTGCATCTATATGTTCTAATTAGATTGGTCTACAGTTACCATTTCTTGTCCTCACCAGTTTGGTATCAGGGTTTTGTTAGCATTATAAAATGAGATGAGTATCTTTCTGGTTTTTTTTCTTCCTCAACTTTCAGAGTTTATATGGATTTTTGATATACTTTTTGTGAGGAGTTTAGGGCACAGTCTCTACACACAAGACCACCCTCACTTCTGACATCAGCTGCAAATTTGGGAGGTTCCCAAAACGCTGAGGTTCAATAATTTGTTAGAAATATTCATAGATCTTACTGAAAACTGCTTTGCTCATGGTTATGGTTTATTAAGGGAAAGGATACAGATTAAGATCAGCTAAAGGAAGAAACAGTGTCCAGGAGGGTCAAACACAGAGCTTCCCTTGTCCTCTCTGGTGTTGTCAGGTCACATTTCTCTCCTTCCCTCATTAAATGACAGGGCATATCAGTACTGCCAGCCAGGGAAGCTCACACAACCTTTGGTGTCCAGAATTTTTATTAAGGCTTCATCATGTAGGCATTGCTCACGTGGATAATCTCAATCTCCAGGTTGATTTACCCAAACCCCTTACCCTAAGTCATACTGTTGCTATTTCTGGATTGGCCTGCTCCCTAAGACTATATGAGTTTGCCAGTCCCCTCCCTGAATCACATGGTTAGGTTATCCAGTGTGACCCAAGGCCCCAGGCTAACAAAGACTCTCTTATCAGATATAACATTCTTAGGGCCCAAGGATATTACCTACTAGAAGCCAAGGGCAAAGGGCAGACCGGCTCTTTGGATAAGACCAAATTCTTTGCTACACACTTTCACATAACTGTCTTTTTTCTTTTATGGTTGTCTTCCTGTGATTCTTTGATACCAGATTAAGTTATAGGGATTCCATTATGGAAAATTGGTTCTTTTGAATTTCTTTAGTTGTCTCTTATGAGATAAAAATAACAGACACTTCTGATTTAACTGCACTTAAATTACTCTTTTTTTTTTTTTTTTTTTTAAGAATAAAGGTTCTCTTCAGTTTGAAGACAAATGGGACTTCATGCGTCCAATTGTTTTGAAGCTTTTACGCCAGGAATCTGTTACAAAACAGCAGTGGTTTGATCTGTTTTCGTAAGTAATCCATTCATTCTACCTTTTTGATAACATAAAGGAAAATTTGGTGGCTATATTCAAATGGAATATTGGCTCCAGATTGGACTGTTTAGCTGTTTGAAATTATTACTGATTGTGTTGAGGGTCCCCAAGACCACCCCTAGGTTCAGTGGTTTGCTCGGAGGACTCGTAGGACTGAACATAAAGTCATACTCACAGCTATGATTTATTACAGCTAAAGGATACAAAGCAAAATTAGCAAAGCGAAAGGTATATGGGGTCAAGTCTGGGGAACAGGCACAAACTTCCAAGAGTATATGGGGTCAAGTCTGGGGAACAGGCACAAACTTCCAAGAGTACTCTCCCAGTCGAGTCACACAGGACGCATTTAATTTCCCCAGCAACAAGATTGACAACATTTGTGATATGCTGTCACCAAGAAGCTCTTTGGAGACTCAGTACCCAGGGTTTTTACTGGGGGCTGCTCATATAGGCAGCCTCTGCCTGGCATGTACCAAAATTCTAGACTCTCAGAAAGAGCGGTGTTCAGTGTAAACCGTGTTGTTTGTACAAACAGGTTAGGCACAGTGAGCCATTCTCATCATCAGGAAAATTTTCTATCAGTGTAGGAAACGGTCAAACATTCAAGTTCTCAGATCCCAGCCAAACAGGCTTTTCTAAGGAATACAGTCTCAGATCTGTTATGTTAACTCTTAGCCTTTGGCCAGAATGTCTTTACAGCAAAATTATTACCAGTAGGACACCATCCCTGCCCCCATCCCCACCCCCATGTGCAGCAAGGTAAGACCAACTTGTAGTATTGATCTCAGTTATGCCTTTTAGAGGGCCTAAATTTAGTTAGTTAAAATAAATCCCGCCAGCCATGAGGTTTATCTTAGAAAAGCAGGTGGCTTTCTCCTTCAGTTTCTGTATGGACCTTTTACATGGCCTGAGGCATCAATTCAGGCAAAGCACAACTATGGCCATAAAGTTGAATTCGACCTGAAAATTTTCCAGGGTTGAAGCAGTGTCATGATAGGGTACATACAAAAAGAAGTATAATTTCAGAGGACCCACATGGTACCCCTGGAAACAGAGTTTGCACTTTTTTAGGGTACTCCAAGCAAGGCATAAATTAGATAGTATGGGTTAACAGGGCCCTCAATGTGTCCTCCCATGGGGCCTTTCACTTTAGAGTTCTCAGTCTAGTTCATTTAATTCAGTTCAGGCCTTGTTTTCAGACGGACAACCTGAAGGCCTTTCACTTTAGAGTTCTCAATCTAGTTCATTTAATTCAGTTCATGCCTTGTTTTCAGACAGACTACCTGAAGGCAATTAGTTCCAAACAGTTTGTTTATCCACGACACCATTTCATTTGCTTCATAGTGTGCATGACATTTAGAGGTGTTCTTTGTGGAAGGTGTAGGAATTGGGGCTGCTCACAGCCGCCTCAGAGTACTACTAGGTGTGATTGAAGTGCAGCATTCAGTTTGAATTCAAAGCACTCACAACAGCATGGAAAGCCAACACAAGGAGCAGGGAAAGCTTTCAAGAATACTTATGAAAAACAAAAATCATTCGTGTCCTTCTCCCTGGTGCCTCACCAGGTGCTGAGTTTTATTTTTTCTCCCTTATAAAATCAGTGTGTCCCATTCAGTAATGAAAGCTTTTCATATTTTTCCCAACCACCCAGACCTGGAGGAGGAACAAAAACATTTTTACAGAAAAACATTTTTATACAACTTAACTAGAAAGACATATGTTTAGGAATTGGTCTGGATGAAATCCCAAATTTTCAAAAATTTTCATAATAAGTTTACATCACTCCCCCACCCCTTTTGTCCTGACCATTTACCTAGTGAGCAGCCTGGAAAAGATCAATTCCTTTCTGGAGATAGCTGTGTTTAATAATGAAGTTGCCTTACTAAGGTGTGTGTGCAAGGAAGGGTGATGCAAAGGTGAGGGAAATAAAATCAGGTTATTAATTCATTGTTGAAAACTGCAACTAATCCAGAAAGCTGGACACAAGTCCATAGCAGTGAAACATCCCTGAGAGGGGATCATGAATCCAGTCTGTAAGGAGCGAGTATGCTTTCTCCCAACTTGCAGCTTTTAGCAGTAACCACAAGTTAGGAATACACTTTAGGTCTGTATATCTGATACAGAGGCTATCAGCAGCTTGATTTCAGATGGCCCCGTCAGAGAATGAGCCCTTTTCTGTGGGCATCTGCAAGTGATTTAGATCTTCCAGCCAGAATCCATGACGTTTTCAGTTTATGGCTTCACAGAGGGTGTCTTAAATCTTCAACAGTCCACAAGTCAATGTCCTGTTCACTGAGCATATGCCTGCTTTAGTTCAGCACAGCTTGTGTTGAGGTTTAAATAGCCCAGTGTCAGACAATATCAGGTTTCAGCTTAGAGTTAGATCCAAGCAATTAGGATTTGTGAATTCAGGATTCCAAAAAAGCCAGTGACTCTTCTCGAGCAGTGCCAAAGCCAAGATCCTGCAGACCAGTCGTGTTCTAAGTCGAAGTGACAAGACTTTTCTAATCCCCTTTTGTTTTGTCAGTCTTAGAGTTCAGATTAATCCACTCAGTAATATGCACATCATGCTGGAAAATCATCAGCCTTTCAGGGTCCAACATCTGATTTCACAAGAGCTCAGTAGCAACTAAAAACTGCTTTTTAGGGGCTTCCCTGGTGGCGCAGTGCTTGAGAGTCCGCCTGCCGACGCAGGAGACGCGGGTTCGTGCCCCGTTTCGGGAGGATCCCACATGCCGCGGAGCAGCTGGGCCCGTGAGCCATGGCCGCTGGGCCTGCGCGTCCGGAGCCTGTGCTCCGCAAATGGGAGAGGCCACGACAGTGAGAGGCCCGCATAACGCAAGGAAAAAAAAACAACAACAACAACAAAAAAAACTGCTTTTTAAAACTCCAGAAGTGTATATCTATTTGGAAATTTCTTATGTTTTCATGTTGTCTCCCTTTTCTCTGAGATGGCAATAAGTAGAAATAATAGTATCCATTATGGAGATTTATTTATTCTGTTTCCAGTACTCAAACAGTTCAAATTCTAATCCTTTCACCAGCAGTAAAAAGCAAGGAAATTGTGTCTCAGTAACTTTTTTAAAAAAAAATTATTTATTTACATTTTATTTTTGGCTGCGTTGGGTCTTCATTGAGGCGAGCGGGGGCTACTCTTCATTGTGGTGTGCGGGCTTCTCCTTGTAGTGGCTTCTCTTCTTGAGGAGCTCGGGCTCTAGGCGTGCAGGCTTCAGTAGTTGTGGCTTGCAGGCTCTAGTGCGCAGGCTCAGTAGTTGTGGCGCGTGGGCTTAGTTGCTCCGCAGCATGTGGGATCTTCCCGAATCAGGGCTGAAACCCGTGTCCCCTGCATTGGCAGGTGGATTCTTAACCACTGCGCCACCAGGGAAGTCTGTCACTAACTTTTTAATTTGCAACTTTTCCTGACTGATGTGATCCCTCTAGCATTTATGAAAGTACAAGCATATAATATTTTATATCTTTATTTATTATACATCCAGGTGCAATAACCAAAGAATACAAAGCCATCTTTAAAACTTCCCCTGCCTCTTTTTTCTTATTACGGATTTATTCAAACTCCTAGCAAGAAATTTAGCATTTACAATATTAACATTACAGTTGCTGGGAGATCCTGACCGGAATGTAGGAGGCATGGAGAGGTTGCTGAAGCAGCAGTAGTTAGGCTGAAGAAACAGCTGGAATAGTTTCCTCTCCCTTGGTTATCTAAAACTTTTCTCCAGCCCTGCGACCTAATGTAACTATTAATTCCTCCTGCTTGGAGGAGAGACCAGCACAAACATTTAACATTTTTGGTCCACCTGAAAGCTTATGTTTGAGAACTTTTGGGCCTTTTCTCCTCTTATTTGGAGGCAAGAATAAAAACCAAAGTTATCATCCATACTGGGCTTTTTCTCTCCTCACTTGGGTCAGCATGGCCAAAGCAGCTAGAAGATTTAATGAGCCAACTCTCTTGGGGTTAGATCTATCATTTTCAAATTTCATAGGTGACTTTTACCTTTCTCACAGCAGATAGCAACTCAGCTGCTGATTCATACCACGTTTGATTTCATAGCCATACAAGTAGCAGAGGTTCATCATACTACCACTTAATCCTTCCTTTTCTCAAGCAGTGCTTTCACCATGTTTAATGAATCCCACGTCTGACACCAACCATGTCAGTGGTCTTAAGACCCCCAGGTTCAGTGATTGTTAGGAAGACTTACAGGACTCAGCATATAGTTATATTCATGACTATCATTTATTACAGTGAAGGATACAAAGCAAAATGCAACAAAGGTGCATGTGGTAAAGTCCAGGGGAAACCAGGTACAAGTTTCCAAGCATCTTCTCCCAGTGGAACATATCCACTTAATTCCTCCAACAACTAATTGGGACAACACATGTGAAATGCTGTCTACCAGGGAAGCTTCTTTTTTTGTTGTTGTTAATATTTATTTATTTGGTTACACCCGGTCTTAGTTGCAGCTCGCAGGCTCCTTAGTTGTGGCTGGCAGGCTCCTTGGTTGTGGCACGCTGGCTCCTTAGTTTTGGCATGCAACTCTTAGTTGCGGCATGCATGTGGGATCTAGCTCCCTGACCAGGGATCGCACCTGGGCCCCCTGCCTTGGGAGCGTGGAGTCTTATTCACTGCGCCACCAGGGAAGTCCCCAGGGAAGCTTCTTAAAGACTCGGTGCCCACGGTTTTTACTGAGAGAGCTGGTCACAAAGGCAGCTTCTGCCTGATGTGAACCAAAATTCCACATCCTAGAAAAAAAGCAAGTGTTGAACATAAATCAGATTTTTTACATAACAGTTTAGGCACAGTGAGCCATTCTTATCAGGAAATGGTGAGAACTCTCACAAAACCCAAGTTCCTATATGTCAGCCAAGGGCCAACCTTGCAACCATGTCTTCCTAAGGATAGTAGTTTCAGACTTGGTATAATTTCTGTGTGTGTGTGTGTGTGCACTAGTAAAATACTATATCAATGAGTTGAAGATGTATGACTGAATATACACATTAGCCTGCTGTGCTCATTTTTTCTCTTTATCATGGAAGAAAATAGTCTAATCCTAAATAACATAGAACTTGTTGCATAATATTAATTTATATCCATGATTCTGCCTTTTGAGAAATTAGAATTCAATAAGAAGCAGCTGAGACCTTTTAAAAATTTCATAGCATTCATGTATATGTATATATTTCTTAAATTATTTGATTAAATGTATTTTAGGAACAACGTATTGAATGTGGTAGGGTTTTTTGTTTTGTTTTTGCCAGTTTGTATTAATAATATGATTTATCATGTAGAGTAATGCTTGTTCTCTGTGCATTCCTGACTGGAAAAAGGAGCATAGTGTGATGGTGTTTCCTGCTTAAAGTATACTTCTAAGCAGAAATAGTACTTGCTACAGTTAGTGGCCTCAGCACATCGTTTTTAAAAATCCTTGATCTCCTTGGAGTTACCCAAGGCTGCTCAATATGTAATCCTTTTAAGTTAAAGGATTCCTCTATGTCTTATCATGCCACACCAAAATTATAAGACCTACATTAATTAAAATCTTTCCAAATTTTAGCCTATTTAGCCATATTAATTAATAACCTTTAGGTTAGTTATATCTTTCTAAGTCTAAGGTACTAAAATAATGTTTTGGTATTAAACTACATTTACTGTTTGTTGCCCTTTTCTCATAACCTGTATCATTATTTTTCAGCAGGGGTACTGTTGGTGTTTTGGGTGGTTATAAGATTGTTCTGCATACTGTGACATGTTTATCACCTCTGGCCTTTACCCTCATAAACTCTAGTAGTGGATACTTTCTGTGTACTCCTCTCCCTACCCCTCATTACTGAAAGAAAAAAAGCTCTCACTTCCAAATGTCTGAGGCAGTACCTCCCTCAGTTGAGAACTGCTGCTTTAGATACATGTTGTTTGGTTTGACTCTGATTTGTGAAATTGAGGCTAAAATTTAAAAATAAATTATTTTCAACTTGTGAGACTTTATTTTTAAGAAAATTCATCTTTACTACAAATAATTTTTTTAATGTTTTTCTTGTTCTTAAGCTGGTTTTTAGGATACCACTTTCTCCTGTTTTTTCTCCTATCTCTTGTCTACCTCATCTCAGTCATCTAAGCTGATCCATCCCTTTTGTGCCTGTTAAGTGTTGGTTTCCTTCAGAGTTCTGTTTTTTTCTTATTCTTTTAACTGAGTTCTCATCTATTGAAGCAATCCAGATTATTCTCCAAACTTCCATACCCATGTGACCTATTGTTTCCTGCATACTTAAGTTCCATAAGTACTCCATATTTAGAGTGGTGAAAATCTGTTATTTATAGTCTCAAACCAAAAGTCTGGAAGCTACCATCAACCTCCTGTTTTTTTACTCCTTCATATCCACTTGATTACTAGATTTCATATACTTTTAAGTACCTCTTGAATTTCTTTCCATCCCATCTGTCTTTTCCCCCAACTCTCTTGCCTGAATGATTACAGTAGTCCCGTACTTTCTTTGTTGTATTTCTAGTTATCTATTGCCACACAACAAATTACCCTGAAGATTAGCAGCTTAAAACAACAAACATTTATTATCTCACAGTTTCTGAAGGTCCAGAATCTGGTTGCAGCTTAATTGGGTCTTTCTAGCTCAGTATCTCTTAAGAAGTTGCAGCCAAGCTCTAGGCAAAAGAACTAGGCCTATATTCAACTAGGAGTGAATGATCTTCAAAGCTTACTCATGTGATTGTTGGCAGGCCTCAGTTCTTCACTAGCTGCTCAGTTCCTCACTGTGTAGAACCCTCCTTAAAGCTGTTTACTGTGTGGCAGCTTGCTTTCCCCAGAGCAAGAGTGAGTGTTCCCAAGACAGAAGTCATGGTGTTTTATAACACAATTTTGGAAGTTACAAACCATTATTTCTTTTCTTTTTTTTTTTAATTGGAGTATAGTTGATTTACAATGTTGTGTTAGTTTCAGGTGTACAGCAAAGTGAATCAGTTATACATATACATATATCCTTTTTTTTTTAAAGATTCTTTTCCCATATAGACCATTTTAGAGTATTGAGTAGAGTTCCCTGTACTGTACAGCAGGTTCTTATTAGTTATCTATCTTACATATAGACCTTCATTTCTTCTGTATGCTGTTGGTCACACAGACAAATGCTTTGTACAATGTAGGAGGGAACTATACATGGGTATGAATGCCATCCAGGAGACGGGGATCATTAGGGGCCATCCTAGAGACTGTACCTTCAGAGGAAATAGGTGATGCAAGGTTTAGAAGATAGCTCAAAAAGCATTCCAGTTATATCATTAGAGAGGAATAAAATGAAAGAGACTACTTTGAAAATGAAATAGTCAAAATAAAGACCTTTGAAATAAAAAATAAAAGAGCTAAATAAAAAAAGATTGAATTAGTAATACAAAAAATAAAACCAAAGAGTCCTCCCTGAATGTAGAGCAAAGTATGGAAAATTAAATAAAAATGAAGACATATTGAGGACAGCTCTAGAATTGGGCTAACTTATACTTAAAAGGGGTTCCAGAAGGAGAGGACAGAAAGTAGAGGAGAGGATATAGCCCCAAAGGATAAGAAGAAAATTTCCCAGGGCTGAAATCTTGTATCTCTCCGCCCAGCCCTCCAGATCTTCATATTGAAAGTGCTAAAAACCATGCCTACACATGTCCTTAATTTCAGAATTCTAAGGATAAAGAAAATAATCTAATTGTTGGAGGGAAAGTTACCTTTCAAGTGAAACAGACTGGCCGCACTCTTTTCATTGGCCAAATTGAATGCAGGAGGCTGACGCAGTTTTCTTTAAATATTTAAAGGGAAATTATTTTGAACTTAGTATTCTGTACCTAGTCAAGTTTTCAATCATGTTTAAGGCGAGATGAACATGTTTTCAGACAAGTAAGTATTTAGAAGATTTAAGGATCCTGCAGAAATGAAACAGGTACCCTTTCCTCCACTATTACCAACACTGACCATTAAAGAAATTGAACTTTACTGAACTAAACTGAAGGAGGTACTCTTGAACTGGGAATCCTGACCATGAAATGAATATGAATAGAAAAAAGCAGACACCATCTATCCAAAACTATAAAAAAGTACAAATTGAAACATTTTAGCTTATAAAAATTGTCCCACAGAAACCAACTATGAAGTAGAACACAAATACAACACTCCAAACTGAGTTCAGTATCCTCACACAACCATGTGGGGTTATAAAACAAACTTGAAGTGAAAATTCAAAAGCTAAGGAGAGAAATCAGCAAAAGTGGAGGAAATAATGAAATGAAAATTGAACTCAGAAAACAAATAGAACAAGACAAAATCATATCAGAAATCGATCATCTCAGTAGATGAAGAAAAAAACAGAGATAATCTTTCCAAAATAAAACAGAAAAATGAAAATATTATTCTTTAAACTGATAAAGATCACCTGTAAGTAATCTAGCAGCAATATCCCAGTAATAGTATGTTGGAAGCATTCCATTTAAATTGGGAATAAGAGCCCAGTCTCCCAGCCTCTCTTGGGAGAATGAGGCAGCTTGAGGGCTGTGGCTGAGTTGTGGTTGCTGGGTGACAAGTCAGAGCCGGGACAGGCATAATGGCAGAAACTGCTTCTCCACTGAAGCACTTTGTGCTGGCTAAGAAGGCAATTACAGCAGTCTTTGACCAGTTACTGGAGTTTGTTACAGAAGGATCACATTTTGTTGAAGCAACGTACAAGAATCCAGAACTTGACTGAGTAGCTACTGAGGATGATCTGATAGAAATACAGAGGTATAAAAATAAGCTTTCCATCATTGGTGAGGAGACACATGAAAGTGGCATTTTTTTTTTTTTTTTTTTGCGGTAAGCGGGCCTCTCACTGTTGTGGCCTCTCCCGTTGCAGAGCACAGGCTCCGGATGCGCAGGCTCAGCGGCCATGGCCCACGGGCCCAGCCGCTCCGCAGCATGTGGGATCCTCCTGGACCGGGGCACGAACCCGTGTCCCCTGCATCGGCAGGTGGACTCTCAACCACTGCGCCACCAGGGAAGCCCCGAAAGTGGCATTTTTTGGCAGGACAAGCAGTGGGAAGAGCTCTATTATCATTGCCATGTTGTGGGATAAAGTCCTCCCTAGTGGAATTGGGCATACAACCAATTGCTTCCTGAGTGTTTAAGAGACGGATGGAGATAAAAAAAGCCTGTCTCATGACAGAAGGGTCACATGAAAAAAAGAATGTGAAGACAGTTAATCAGCTGGCCCATGCCCTTCATATGGACAAAGACTTGAAAGCTGGCTATCTTGTACATGTGTTTTGGCCAAAGGCAAAATGTGCCCTCTTGAGAGATGACCTGGTTTTAGTGGATAGTCCAGGTACAGATGTCACTACAGAGCTGGATAGCTGGATTGGTAAGTTTTGCTTAGATGCCGATGTCTTCGTTTTGGTTGTAAACTCCAAATCAACTCTAATGAACACTTAAAAACAGTTTTTTCACAAGGTAAATGAACGACTTTCCAAGCCTAATATTTTTATTCTGAATAATCGTTGGGGTGCCTCTGCATCAGAGCCAGAATATATGGAAGGTGTATGCAGACAGCTCATGGAAAGATGCCTACATTTCTTGGTGGAGGAGCTCAAAGTTGTGGATCCTTTAGAATCATGGAATCGTAACTTTTTTGTTTCTGCAAAGCAAGTTCTTAGTGCTAGAAAGCACGAAGCCCAGGGGCTGCCAGAAGGTGGTGGGACACTTGCAGAAGGATTTCAGGCAAGATTACAGGAGTTTCAGAATTTTGAACAAATCTTTGAGGAGTGTATCTCGCAGTCAGCAGTGAAAACAAAGTTTGAACAGCACACTATCAGAGCTAAACAGATACTAGAGACTGTGAAAAACATAATGGATTCAATAAACGTGGCAGCAGCAGAGAAAAGAGTTTATTCAGTAGAAGAGAGGGAGGACCAAATTGATAGACTGGACTTTCTCCGAAACCAGATGAACCTTTTAACACTGGATGTTAAGAAAATAATCAGGGAGGTTTCAGAGGAGGTTGCAAATAAGGTTTCATGTGCAATGACAGATGAAATTTGTTGACTCTGTTTTTGTTGATGAATTTTGTTCTGCGTTTCATCCTACTCCAAGTGTATTGAAAGTATATAAAAATGAGTTAAATAAGCACATAGAAGATGGAATGGGAAGAAATTTGGCTGATCAGTGCACCAATGAAGTCAATGCTTCAATGCTTCAATCCCAGCAAGAAATTATTGGAAATCTGAAGCCATTACTTCCAGCTGGTATGCAGAATAAACTACATACACTGATTCCTTGCAAGAAATTTGATCTCAGCTATGACCTAAATTGCCACAAGTTATGTTCAGATTTTCAAGAGGATATTGTATTTCATTTTTACTTGGGCTGGTCTTCCCTTGTCCACTGTTTCTTGGGCCCTACAAATGCTCAGCGGGTGCTTCTAGGATTATCAGAGCCTATCTTTCAGCTTCCCAGATCTTTAGCTTCTACTCCCACTGCTCCTCCCAATCCAGCATCACAGGAAGAACTCATGGTTACCTTAATAACAGCATTAGCTTCTCTTACGTCTAGAACTTCTATGGGCATCATTGTTGTTGGAGGAGTGATTTGGAAAACTGTAGGCTGGAAACTCATATCTGTTTCATTAAGTATGTATGGAGCTTTGTATCTTTATGAAAGGCTGACTTGGACCACCCGTACCAAGGAGAGAGCCTTTAAACAGCAATTTCTGAATTATGAAACTGAAAAACTGCAAATGATTGTTAGCTTCACAAGTGCCAACTGCAGCCATCAAGTACAACAGGAAATGGCAACCACTTTTGCTCACTTGTGCCATCAAGTTGATACTACACAAAGACATCTGGAAGAGGAAATTGCTAGATTATCCAAAGAAATAGATCAATTGGAGAAAATGTAAAACAATTCAAAGTGTGTAAGAAATAAAGCTGTTCAACTTGAAAACAAGCAGGGGAATTTTACTAAGCAGTTTCTACATTCAGGCAATGAAGAAAAATCTTAACAATAGAGATTGCTTTGGTGATCATAATAGGAGAAAATGGAACTTGGAAGATTGGGACAGTTATTTTTATGAAGTGACTTTAAATATGAATTCTACTAACTATACCTAAATAGCAAATCCTTGAGTAGATCCTGGTATTGATCTATCTCAGGGTGTTTGCATTTCTGAAAAGTGTTGTGATGTCTCTTAATTTTGGGTAAAGAAAAATCCTTTGATACGTGAAAATGATGAATTAGTTTAAAGCAAAAGAACCAACTCTGTGACCCCTGAGGGGTGGGGCCTTTCTCTTAATTAGGGCTCTCTTTGTTTTTGATTCTGAAAAACTCTGCTTCTTGGCATCCAGTAGTTAGAGAATGCTCCTTTCATCTTCTTTCTCAAAACGAATTTTTGATGCCTACTTCAACAGGAATAGTCACATTTTTGTTTTATAAACTGCATTGCTCTAACCACAAAGGAGTGTGGAAATGTTCTTGAGTGTATTATTTATGCAGGTTACAATCACTTTTGCCATCCTGGCAGGTGTGTAAACCACTAATAAATAATACTGTTTTTACTCTCTCTTTTATTCCCATTAAAACTGATGTAAAACAGTAAAAGAAATAAAAATAAAATGAATAAGACAAAGTATCTGCACACTTCATTTTAATTTCCTCTAGGTTTAGAAATTTGATGCCATAGAATTGTAAGTAGTATGCTTATATTTTATATGTGGTCATATCTCATTTTTTTAATCCCTAATCCTACATATTTTCTTTAATATCCATATTAAGGGGTTGATCCATTTTATAGGTCTTTTCACATAATCAAGCTATAAAAATTACTTTGATATGATACATCAAAATGTATTGGATCCAACTGTGCAGTGCTTAAATGCTAAGGAGTTCATAGCCTTTGATACGTATATTAGACAAAAAAAGCTAAAAGTAAACCTGAAGAAAGTAAAAGGAGGAAAGACAAAAAAGGAAAGACAAAAGACAAAATTAATGAAATACAAAATAATTGTGAATAGAGAAAAGAAAAAAGGTAAAAATTTGTTATTTGGAAAGAATAATATTTATTCCATTTTTGTTTATTATTATGTTTATAATTTGCTTCCTTATTAGTGTTTTTTTTCTGGTTTCTTCGATTTATTTTGTCCTTTGATTTCTTAGTTCTTTTATCGAATTCTTAATTTTAAAATTCTTTTTAATATTTTTCTTTACAATGAAAGCTTTCAAGCTACACATTTTTTTCTTAATATTGCTTTTATTGTCACCATAGTTTCTGTGGTATTCAGGGTTTCCTTTTCCTCTTAAGAAACTTTCTTACAGATTCTATTTTTAAAAAAATTTTAATTTAGTTTTTGGCTGCGTTGGGTCTTTGTTGCTGTGCATGGGTTATCTCTAGTTGTGGCGAGCATGGGCTACTCTTCGTTGTGGTGCGTGGGCTTCTCACTGGCGTGACGTCTCTTGTCGCAGTGGCTTCTCTTGTTGGGGAGCATAGCTCTAGGCACGCAGGCTCAGTAGCAGCACGTGGGCCCCAGAGCGTGCAGGCTTCCATAGTTGTGGCACATGGGCTCTAGGGCGCGCGGGCTTCAGTAGTTGTATCACGCGGGCTCAGTAGTTATGGCTCTTGCGCTTTAGAGCACAGGCTCAGTAGTTGTGGCACACGGGCTTAGTTACTCCGTGGCATGTGGGATCTTCCCGGACCAGGGCTCGGACCCATGTCCCCTGCATTGGCAGGAGAATTCTTAACCACTGCGCCACTAGGGAAGTCCCTTTATTTCTTTCTTGATTGTTAGTAATTTTTCTTTTTGTTTTTCGTTTTCCGTTAATCCATGCATTATCTAGGAGCTTAAATTTCTAGATAGTGAAAATTTTAATTATTTATTTATGGATTATAATCAGAGAATAGCCTATAAAATTATCTTTTTAAAATTTTGTATGTATGCATGTGCTCTTAGGAAAAAATTGTATTTTTGTGAGTTGCAAGAATCTCTACCTAATAAATCATAGCCATTAATTGTATTTTTTTTGGCTGTGCCATATGGCTTGTGGGATCTAAGTTCCCCAACCAGGGATTGAACCTGTGTCTCCTGCACTGGAAGGCAGATTCTTTACCACTGGACCACCAGGGAAGTCCCCAGAATACCTATTTTTTGCACCAGGGTCACACTATTTCTCTTTTACTCCCTGTTTAACTTGAGGAAGTTGAAATACTTTGGAATATTTCTTACCTCTTCTTCTCTCATCCCTTCTGTCTGTCCTCTTGAAACCTTTAAAAAGTTTTTACTTCATCATTCTCCCACTCCCCAACCCCTTTGATTTTTCTAATATAGTTAAGTATTTAAAAAGAATTCCCTGGGGGACTTCTCTGGTGGCGCAGTTGTTAAGAATCTGCCTGCTAATGCAGGGTACAGGGATTTGAGCTCTGGTCCGGGAAGATCCCACATGCCGCGGAGCAACTGAGCCCGTGCGCCACAACTACTGAGCATGCACTCTAGAGCCTGTGTGCCACAACTACTGAAGCTGTGCACCTAGAGCCTGTGCTCCACAGCAGGAGAAGCCACCGCAATGAGAAGCCTGTGTGCAGCAACGAAGACCCAACGCAGCCAAAATAAATAAATATAAACAAATAAACAAAATATTTTAAAAATAAATAAATAAAATAAAAAGAATTCCCTGGGACTTCCCTGGTGGTCCAGTGGTTAAGATTCCACGCTCCCAATTCAGGGGGCCTGGGTTTGAACTCTGGTCAGGGAACTAGATCCCGCATGCCACATCGAAGATCCTGCACATGGCAACGACGATCCAGTGTGCTGCAACTAAGACCTGGCGCAGCCAAATAAATAAATACATAAATAAATATTAAAAAATAAATAAATAAAAAGAATTTCCCTTAACAGCATGTCTCTTTAAAAACACTTAGTTACAGGCTTCCCTGGTGGCACAGTGGTTAAGAATCCGCCTGCCAATGCAAGGGACATGGGTTCGAGCCCTGGTCCGGGAAGATCCCACATGCCACGGAGCAACTTAGCCCGTGCGCCACAACTACTGAGCCTGTGCTCTAGAATCCGTGAGCCACAACTACTGAGCTCACACACCTAGAGCCCGTGCTCTGCAACAGGAGAAGCCACCACAATGAGAAGCCCGTGCACCACAACAAAGAGAAGCCTCCACTCACCGCAGCTAGAGAAGGCCTGCGCACAGCAACGAAGACCCAACACAGCCAAAAATAAATAAGTAAAATAAATAAATTTATTTTTTTTAAAAAACCAAAAACCAAAAAAAAACACTTAGTTATGTAATCCAAGAGACTGTGTTCTTATCCAGATTTAATTTCAGATATTTATTGCTTATCCATTACTCCTTCCCTTTTATGTTGAAGTGCCATTTTATATAAAAGATAAAGTGCATGGGGCTTCCCTGGTGGCGCAGTGGTTAAGAATCTGCTTGCCAGTGCAGGGGACACGGGTTTGAGCCCTGGTCTGGGAAGATCCCACATGCCACGGAGCAACTAAGACCGTGCGCCGTAACTACTGAGCCTGTGCTCTAGAGCCTGTGAACCACAACTACTGAAGCCCACGCACCTAGACCCTGTGCTCAGCAACAAAGAGAAGCCACCACAATGAGAAGCCCGCGCACTGCAACAAAGGGTAGCCCCCGCTCACCACAACTAGAGAAAGCCTGTGCACAGCAACGAAGAGCCTACGCAGCCAAAAATAAATAAATAAATTAATTAATTAATTAAAATAAGATAAAGTGCATCAACGAGAACTACATCCAACCACATGAGTAAATAGTAGAAACGTGTTGAGTAAAAAAATTATTTGAAAAAATTATTATTTGATATAATTTCTATAACGTTCAGAAAGAAACCCTCATAGTATGTTGTAAAACTTGAAAATAAAATGACAGATTCAGGCTTAGTTACCTCTGGGGATGGATGAGACAGTAGGATTAGGGAGAGGAACATAGAGGTCTTTAAGAGTATTATCATCATACAGTCCTCAAGTGTATTATAATACATTCCTCAAAATGTGTATGAAAATTGACCAGGAGACTTGACATGTTCTATTGTGTGGTGGTGAGAAGTATTGTGTTTCAAATAAGAATGTATTGAAGATATTCTTCCATGATGTAACAACATATAGGAGCACCTGGAGGTTGAGGAAAGGGAGCTGGAGAAGATGTATTGATCACAAGTTTGACCCTTTCCTGGGTACCCAACTCAACACCATTCCCTCTTGCCTTATGAGACTCAAGTCATGTTTGAGCCCTTCTGACATGTACCTGCAGTGGGTTTGAGTAGGCAGGGATACTAAGGTAATCCTATTTTGGGGAGGTATGGAACTCCTTTGATGGGTGACTTTTGCTCTAAAACTCTTAAATAGCTTTACCAAACTTTCTTAGAACTGCTGTGTAGTCTAAGACTCTTGCTACCCAACCTTCATCCTTCCTACTCTTCCCTACAGGGATCAGACCAGCATTGTGAGCTTATGTTTTGCCCAGCTTCCTGTAGCTCACTTCCCATTGTCCCTCACAAGCATTACTCTCAATAAATCTCTCTTGCATGTCTGATCCCATCTCTTTTTTGGAAAACCTAAACCACTGCATGGGTCAATATGTGTGAAGTGCTTGGTACATCGTAAGCAGTCAATACATGCTAGTTTGTGTTATAGTAAATTAAGTAAGAGATGATGGTAATTTTGACTGTGGTAGTGGTGATGGATGGAAATGTCCAAATTGGAGAGACATTTAGCTGATGGATACAATAGGACTGTGATTGAATTATAAAAGGGTTAGTTTGCCCAGTTTCTTGCTTATCACTCGCCACTTCACACTTGACAGCCAAGCCACATTGATTTGTTAATAGTTCACTGCATACACCCTAGTGATCTATAGTTCTTTACTCACATTGTGACTTCATAAAATATCCTTCCCCCACAGTCTTTTGCCTGGCAAAATCCTACTTGTTCATTGAGATAAGCTTAGGAATCAACTCTTCCAGGGAGTCTTCCCTTTTTCTCTTTACCAGTCACTTCCATCCTTTCCTTCTCCTTGGGTTCCTAAACCATCTTATGTTTATAGGCTTAGTAGTCATAAACATATTGAAATATAATCAATCTATTTTTGTATCAGTTTCTTCTTTTAGATCCTAGATTTCTTTAGCCATCAGGTGAGATTGCAGAGGTATTACAGGGATCAATTAACCATTTTGTACTTTATTCAAAGAGCAATGGGAAACCGTTGGAGGATTTGAAATATAGAGGCAGTAAGATGTAATTTGAGTTTTATGATGATCACTTTAGCTACTGTTGGATGGATTAGAGGGGTGCAAGAGTAAATTAAGGATGGTGAAAAACTGAAAGCATTTCCACTAAGGTCAGGAACAAGACAAGGTTGCCCACTCTCACCACTCTTATTCAACATAGTTTTGGAAGTTTTAGCCACAGCAATCAGAGAAGAAAAGGAAATAAAAGGAATCCAAATCGGAAAAGAAGAAGTAAAGCTGTCACTGTTTGCAGATGACATGATACTATACATAGAGAATCCTAAAGATGCTACCAGAAAACTACTAGAGCTAATCAATGAATTTGGTAAAGTAGCAGGATACAAAATTAATGCACAGAAATCTCTGGCATTCCTATATACTAATGATGAAAAATCTGAAAGTGAAATCAAGAAAACACTCCCATTTACCATTGCAACAAAAAGAATAAAATATCTAGGAATAAACCTACCTAAGGAGACAAAAGACCTGTATGCAGAAAATTATAAGACACTGATGAAAGAAATTAAAGATGATACAAACAGATGGAGAGATATACCATGTTCTTGGATTGGAAGAATCAACATTGTGAAAATGACTCTACTTCCCAAAGCAATCTATAGATTCAATGCAATCCCTATCAAACTACCACTGGCATTTTTCACAGAACTAGAACAAAAAATTTCACAATTTGTATGGAAACACAAAAGACCCCGAATAGCCAAAGCAATCTTGAGAACAAAAAATGGAGCTGGAGGAATCAGGCTGCCTGACTTCAGACTATACTACAAAGCTACAGTAATCAAGACAGTATGGTACTGGCACAAAAACAGAAAGATAGATCAATGGAATAGGATAGAAAGCCCAGAGATAAACCCATGCACATATGGTCACCTTATCTTTGATAAAGGTGGCAGGAATATACAGTGGAGAAAGGACAGCCTCTTCAATAAGTGGTGCTGGGAAAATTGGACAGGTACATGTAAAAGTATGAGATTAGATCACTCCCTAACACCATACACAAAAATAAGCTCAAAATGGATTAAAGACCTAAATGTAAGGCCAGAAACTATCAAACTCTTAGAGGAAAACATAGGCAGAACACTCTATGACATAAATCACAGCAAGATCCTTCTTGACCCATCTCCTAGAGTAATGGAGATAAAAACAAAAATAAACAAATGGGACCTAATGAAACTTCAAAGCTTTTGCACACACAGCAAAGGAAACCATAAGACCAAAATACAATCCTCAGAATGGGAGAAAATATTTGCAAATGAATCAACTGACAAAGGATTAATCTCCAAAATTTACAGGCAGCTCATGCAGCTCAATAACAAAAAAATAAACAACCCAATCCAAAAATGGGCAGAAGACCTAAATAGACATTTCTCCAAAGAAGATATACAGACTGCCAACAAACACATGAAAGAATGCTCAACATCATTAATCATTAGAGAAATGCAAATCAAAACTACAATGAGATATCATCTCACACCAGTCAGAATGGCCATCATCAAAAAATCTAGAAACAATAAATGCTGGAGAGGGTGTGGAGAAAAGGGAACACTCTTGCACTGCTGGTGGGAATGTGAATTGGTTCAGCCACTATGGAGAACAGTATGGAGGTTCCTTAAAAAACTACAAATAGAACTACCATATGACCCAGCAATCCCACTACTAGGTATATACCCTGAGGAAACCAGAATTCAGAAAGAGTCATGTACCAAAATGTTCATTGCAGCTCTATTTACAATAGCCCGGAGATGGAAACAACCTAAGTGCCCGTCGTCGGATGAATGGATAAAGAAGATGTGGCACATATATACAATGGAATATTACTCAGCCATAAAAAGAAACGAAATTGAGCTATTTGTAATGAGGTGGATAGATCTAGAGTCTGTCATACAGAGTGAAGTAAGTCAGAAAGAGAAGGACAAATACCGTATGCTAACATATATATGGGATTTAAGAAAAAAAATATTATGAAGAACCTAGGGGTAAAACAGGAATAAAGACACAGACCTACTGGAGAACAGACTTGAGGATATGGGGAGGGGGAAGGGTGAGGTGTGATAGGGCGAGAGAGAGACATGGACATATATATACTAACAAACGTAAGGTAGATAGCCAGTGGGAAGCAGCCGCATGGCACAGGGATACTGGCTTGGTGCTTTGTGACTGCCTGGAGGGGTGGGATAGGGAGGGTGGAAGGGAGGGAGACGAAGAGGGAAGAGATATGGGAACATATGTCTATGTATAACTGATTCACTTTGTTATAAAGCAGAAACTAACACACCATTGTAAAGCAATTATACCCCAGTAAAGATGTTAAAAAAAAAAAAAAGAGTAAATTAAGGGAAATGGTTTGATGTGGGCTCTAGAGCCCAATTGCCCATGTAATTGCCATATACTAGCTGGGTAATCTTGGGAATGTTACTTAACCTTTCTTTGCCTCAGTTTCCCCATCTGTAAAATGGATAAAATAGTACTACTTCAGGGTTGCTGTGAAGGTTAAGTGAATTAAAACAGCTTAGAATAGTATTTGGCATATAGTAAGCAGTTAGCTGTTACCTATTATCTTGTTATTTAACAAATATTTGTGTGCTTACTACATCTGCTCTGGGCCAGATACCACTATTAAGCCGAATTTAACAAATGATGAAAGCAAGTTCAAATTAATGTGCAGACAGAACTTTGGATTATAATTATGTCCCTAAGAATCTGAATGTAAAACAGAGTATTTGGCCATTGTTATAATGTTACAATTCTAGAGACATTTTTTTGGTTTTTTTTGACATTTTTTATGGTAGGGGCTCTATAAAGTACTGGGGAACATTTTTTGAATGAAAGAATCCCCAGTATAAGACTCTATCCTTTTGTTATGTTTCCCTGCTCTACAATATAGTAATTAAAAAATTCACTCTGTGAACATGTATTAATATTAAATATATTTCTATAATGAATGATCTTTGGGTAAAATATGTCAGCTTTATAGTTTAAAGAGCTTTTGTTTCTGTTTATTTTAAATAAAGGAGGCACAGTGGTAATTGATGTGTAAATGTGATGAATGTATGGGGGAAACTAGGAATTTTGCTGTAATGGTATTTAAATTACAAATTTTCTAAAAAAGGATAGTTTATATATATTGTGTTATCTATTAAAGGATTTATACTTGTCTTTGCACAAGAAAATATTGATAGTATTTAACTTTGGCAGTCTGATTGGGAGATCCTTTTATAATTTAAAAATTTAATCAGTAAGTGGCAAAGATTTAAGGAAAGCAATGACAAAGAAAATAGAAACAAATGTTTGTATATGAGACAGCTTACAAAGAATGCTTGGTTCATGTGAATGGGTTCAAGCACCCTTAGCATGGTCCATGGAAACTGTATTGAAACAGAACAGAGTTCTTTGTTTTTCCAGTGTTAATGTTTGTTTACCTGCTTTATTTTTACAGGGATGTACATGCAGTCTGTCTCTGGGATGATAAAGGCCCAGCAAAAATTCATCAGGCTTTAAAAGAAGATATTCTTGAGTTTATTAAGCAAGCACAGGCAGTAAGTTTTGCATCTATATATTGTTTAAGACTTTACTCAGAGAATATCATATTTTCTGATTTTGAATGTAGGGCTTCCTGAAGTAATTTTAAAATATCACATTAACTTTTGACACACTTGGCTAAATAAATTTTTTAATGAAATGATTGTCATTTGTTACTTTTCTCCCCCTCCCTCACTGACATTTCTTTCAAAAGAATATATTATTATCCTCAATTAAAAGGTGCTATAAAAAGAATTTCATTTTTAATACATTCTTTAGAAATCCGGACCACCATTATTTTTTGGCCACACATCAGTTCACATAAATCATTTTTTTCTCACAATTAATACCTCTTTTCAAGCTGACAGCAATTTTCTTCAATTCTAAATACTTCTCCGACTGTAATTCTTGGACTGTCCTTTGCATTGCTGCTGCTGAGCTGAAATTCAGCACTCTTGAGTTGATGATATGTATAAGTGTTTAATATTATTGAAATGAAGATAGAGCTCATTTAGGCATTAGGTCAGTTATGCAAGAGCTAGTTTGTTTTTGTCTTTATTATCACCTTTGTCTTTTGGGAAAAATTAATACAGAGGTAAAGTATTATTTCAGATAAACTCTGGCATCACTATTGCATCCTTACCACTTTGAAGAAGGGCCTAAAGACATGAGATTATTTTCCTTTCTATAAAATGAAGTTTGAAAACTAGAGAGCTAGAATTTGTTATTCTTTATTTGAAATTTTACATCATTGTCTTGTACAACATTAGTAAAAGTCTGTTAGAAATCTTGTTGAATATTAAGTGTTAGCAGTTGGAAATTAAAAATGAATATATAACTTAAAGGAAGATAGTGAAATTGAATATATGATTGGTATATATTTAATTCTGTTAGTAGCCACTACCATGATAAAATAAGAATGATGTCACATTGGATATTACTTACAAAATGAAATGTTTTATTGATGACACCATTAATTCTGCTGTCTTGATCAATGATTGTTTAAAAATTAGAGTTTTGGGCTTCCCTGGTGGCGCAGTGCTTGAGAGTCCGCCTGCCGATGCAGGAGACGCGGGTTCGTGCCCCGTTTCGGGAAGATCCCACATGCCGCGGAGCGGCTGGGCCCGTGAGCCATGGCCACTGAGCCTGCGCGTCCGGAGCCTGTGCTCCGCAAATGGGAGAGGCCACAACAGTGAGAGGCCCGCATAACGCAAGGAAAAAAAAAAAAAAAAAAATTAGAGTTTTATAAGGAAATTATCTTTTTTTTTAGGAAATTATCTTTTAATGAAAATAAATCATCAGGTTTGCTTAGAAAAATTAAATGTTTCAATATCACAGTTTAATCAAACCATACATTTTTCTAGAACTGATTTAGGAAAACAGTTTCTGCTTGCTTTGGAAAGCATATCAGCTTATCTGTTTATGACTTTTGGTGAAGATAAATTATGTTTATTTCAAATTGATAAGAGCATTATTCCTTAGTTTCTGGAAATGGGCTCATAAAGAATCATCTTAGAAATATACTTCACACTAGAAAACAAAGTATGTTCAGGGTTTGGAATGATGTTTGGAACGATCCAGGAAAGTTTGGAATGTAGACCTTAGCAAGAACTCGAGGATGGGATTTAGTGCCACTAATTCAGAGCAGTTAAATTGCAGGAGTGGCAGTGCCAGACATGGGTGTATAATTTTAAAACATTTTAAAACTTTTAAGAAGATCTAGCTTTGTGAGTTTACTAGTCAATTACTAGACTAATTGAGTTTATCCTATTAGGAAGGACCAAATCTCCCAAATAGGACAGTGAGCATTAAAATGTTTATTATAGCATTATTTAAAATGACAAAAAGAAATAAAAATAAATATGCAATGCTTGGAAAGTTATTAGTATATTGAATTTTTTCTTGCGTTTTTTGTTTTGTTTTGTTTTTAAGATTAACGTAACCCTTCTATTTGTATTGGATTGGCCAAAAAGTTCGTTCGGGTTTCCTGTAACGACATATGGAAAAACCTGAACAAACTTTTTGGCCAACCCAGTACATAATTCAGTGGCTTAGCAATTTGGGCTAGGCTCACCTGATTTTGCCTGAGCTTATTAATATGGCAGCAGTAAGGCTCTTCAGGGACTGGATGGTCTAAGAGACCTTTTCTCATATTCCTGGTGTTTGGTACTATCCTGGCTTCCCTCTGGGGCTTTTTCTCCCTCACATGGTTTCTTGTTCTCAAGGAAACCAGTCTTTGAGGTGTGATAGTGTAATCTTGCAAATCTCTTCAGGTCTTGGCTCAGAAGTCTCACAATGTCACATCTACCACATTTTGTTTGTCACAGTTAGTCACAGGACCAGCTAAAAGTCCAGTGGTGGAGAAATAGACTAGGATCTTTTAAAAAAAAAAAATTGAGATATAATTTACATACCAAAATTCATGCTTTTAAAAAGTGTATAATTTTGTGTGTTTTAGTATATTCATAAAGTTGTACAACCATCACCCACTAATTTTAGAACATTTTCATCAGCCCATATAGAAACTCTGTACCCATTAGCAGTTACTTCTGCATGACCCCCCCCCCCCCC
>NW_006771840.1:64229-150103 GCF_000442215.2 Lipotes vexillifer
AAGACTAATCTACTTTCTGTCCCTATGGATTTGTTTATTCTGGACATTTCCTATAAATGGAATCCTACAATATGTGGCCTTTTATGACTGACTTCTTTCACTTGGGAAAATGTTTTCAAGGTTCATCTATATTGTAGCATTTAGCACTATTTCATTCCTTCTTCTGGCAGAATAATATTCTGTTGTATGACTGTGCTGTATTTTGTTTACCTGTTTGTCATTGATAGACATTGGGTTCTCACTACTTTTTGTCTGTTTTGAATAATTCTGCTATGAACATTTGTGCACAAGTTTTGTTTTAGGTATAATTGACACAACATTATACTAGTTTCAGGTGTACGACATAATGATTCAATATTTGTATGTATTGCAAAATGATCACCACAGTAAGTCTACTTTCACCTCCGTCACCATACGTAGTTACAAATTTATTTTCTTGTGATGAGAACTTTTTAGATTTACTCTTCTTAGCAGCTTTCAAATGTGTACTACAATAATTTTTTTTTTTTTTTTTTTGCGGTACGCGGGCCTCTCACCGCTGTGGTCTGTCCTGTTGCGGAGCACAGGCTCTGGACGCGCAGGCCCAGCGGCCACAGCTCATGGGCCCAGCCGCTCCGCGGCATATGGGATCCTCCCTGACCAAGGCACGAGCCCGCCTCCCCTGCATCGGCAGGTGGACTCTCAACCACTGCGCCATCAGGGAAGCCCATACTACAATAATATTAACTGTAGTCACCATGCTGTACGTTACACCTCTGTGACTTTTTAATTTTTTTAAATTAATTTATTTATTTTTGGCTGCATTGGGTCTTCATTGCTGCACATGAGCTTTTCTCTAGTTGCAGAGAGCAGGGGCTACTCTTTGTTGTGGTGCATGGCCTTCTCGTTGCGGTAGCTTCTCTTGTTGTAGAGCACAGACTCTAGGCATGCAGGCTTCAGTAATCGTGGCATGCAGGCTCAGTAGTTGTGGCTTATGGGCTCTAGAGTGCAGGCTCAGTAGTTGTGGTGCATGGGCTTAGTTACTCTGCGGCATGTGGGATCTTCCCAGACCAGGGCTCGAACCTGTGTCTCCTGCATTGGCGGGTGGATTCTTAACCACTGTGCCACCAGGAAAGTCCCCCTAATTTATTTTTGTAACTGGAAGTTTGTACCTTTTGACCCCCTTCACCCATTTTGATCCCTCTCCTCCCCATCCCCCTGCCTGGCAATCACCAATCGGTTCTCTGTATCTGTGAGCTTGGGGGGTTTTTTTGTTGGGTTTTTTGGGTTTTTTGGGGGTTGGTTTTTTGATTCCACATGTAAGTGAGATCATAAGGTATTTATTTGTCTTTCTCTGTCTGACTTATTTCACTAAGCGTAATGCTCTCAAGGTATCCATGTTGTCACAGATGGCAAGATTTCATTCTCTTGTATGGCTAAATGATATTCTATTGTGTCTATATACCATATTTTCTTTATCAGTTCATCCATTGTTGGACATTTAGGTTGTTTCCATGTCTTGGCTGTTGTAGATAATGCTGAAGTGAACATGGGGGTACATATATCATTTTGAATTAGTGTTTTTGTTTTCTTTTGAATAGATACCAAGAAGTGGAATTGCTGGAAAATATGATAATTCTATTTTTAATTTTTTGAGGAATCCCATGCTGTTTTCCATAGTGGCTGCACCAATTTACATTCCCACCAACAATGTACAAGGGTTTCCTTTCTCCACATCCTCAACAACACTTACTTGCTGTCTTTTTGATAATAGCCATTCTAAGAGGGATGGGGTGATATCTTATTGTGGTTTTGACTTGCATTTTTCTGGTGATTAGTGATGTTGAGCATCTTTTCATGTACCTGTTGGCCATCTCTGTGTCTTTGGGAAAATGTCTATTCAGATCCTCTACTCATTTTTTTTTAAATTAGTTTATTTATTTATTTATTTTGGCTGCATTGTGTCTTCGTTGCTGAGTGCAGGCTTTCTCTAGATGTGGTGAGCAGGGGCTACTTTTCGCTGTGGTGCTTGGGCTTCTCATTGCAGTGGCTTCTCTTGTTGTGGAGCATTGGCTCAGTTGTGGCTTACGGGCTCTAGAGTGCAGGCTCAGTAGTTGTGGCACAGGGGCTTAGTTGCTCCATGGCATGTGGGTTCTTCCCAGACCAAGGATCAAACCCATGTCCCCTGCATTGGCAGGTGGATTCTTTACCACTGTGCCACCAGGGAAGTCCCTCTGTTCATTTTTAATCAGAATTTTTTTTTTTTTTTTGCTATTGAGTTGTGTGAGTTCTTTATATATACTTTGCATATTAACCCCACATCAGATATATGATTGGCAAATATTTTCTCCCATAGGTTGCCTTTTGTTTTGTTAATGGTTTCATTTGATGTGCAGAAGCTTTTTAGTTTGATGTAGCCCCATTTGTTTATTTTTGCTTTTGTACCTTTGCTTTTGGTGTCAAATCCAAAAGATCATCACCAAGACTGGTGTCAAGGAATTTGCTACCTATGTTTTCTTTTAGAAATTTTATGGTTTTAGGTCTTATGTTCAAGTCTTTAACTCATTTTGAGTTAATTTTTGTAAGATAGTTGTCTAGTTTCATTCTTTTGCATGTGGCTATGCAGTTTTCCTAACACTATTTATTGAAGAGACTGTTCTTTCCCCACATATATTTTGACTCCTCTGTCATAAACTAATTGACCAACAATGCGTGGGTTTATTTCTGAGCTTTCTGTGTTGTTCCGTTGATCTGTGTGGTCTGTTTTTATACCAATACCATACTGTTTTGATTACTAGCTTTGTAATGTAATTTGAAATCAGAAAGCATGATGCCTCCAGCTTTGTTCTTATTTCTCAAGACTGCTTTGGCTATGCGGGGTCTTTTATGGTTCCATACAAATTTTAAGATTTTTGGTTCTATTTCTGTGAAAAATGTCATTGAAATTTTGATAAGGATTGCACTGAATCTGTACTACTTTGAGTAGTGTGGACATTTTATTCATTTTTATTTATTTTGGCTGCCCTGGATCTTAGTTTTGGCATGCTGGATCTTCGTTGAGACATGTGGACTTCTTAGTTGCAGCATGCAAACTCTTAGTTGTGGCATACATGTGGGATCTAGTTCCCCAACCAGGGATCGAACCTGGGCCCCCTGCATTGGGAGTGTGGAGTCTTACCCACTGGACCACCAGGGAAGTCCCAGTGTGGACATTTTAACAATAGCATTGTAACAGTCTGTGAGCACAGAATATCTTTTCATTTATTTGTGTCTTATTCAGTTTCTTTCATCAGTGTTTCAGTGTAGGTCTTTCACCTCTATAGTTAAATTTATTCTTAGGTATTTTATTCTTTTTGATGTGATTTTAAACAGGATTCTTTCCCCCTAATTTCTCTTTCTGGTAGTTTGTTATTAGTGTATAGAAACTCAACAGATTTTTGTATGTTGATTTTTCTATCCTGCAACTTCACTTAATTCATTTGTTATTTTTTGGTGGAGTCTTTAGTGTTTTTCTGTATATAATATCATGTCATCTGCAAATAGTGACAGTTTTATTCCTTTCTTTCCAGTTTGGGCGCCTTTTATTTCTTTTTCTTGCCTAATTGCTCTGGACAAGATTTCAAGTACTGCTTTGAATAGGAGTGGTGAGAGTAGGCATCCTTGTCTTATTCCAGATCTTAGAAGAAAAGCTTTCTGCTTTTCACCATTGAACATGATGTTAGCTGTGAGCTTGTCATATATGGCCATTATTACATTGGGATGCATTCCCTCTATACCTACATTTTTGAGAGTTGTTAATCATAAGTAGATACTGCATTTTGTCAAATCCTTTTTCTGCATCTATTGAGATGATTTTTAGTCATTCTGTTAATGTGGTGTATCACACTGATTAATTAGTGAATGTTGACCCATCCTTGCATCCCTGGAGTAAATTCCACTTGATCATGGTGTATGATCCTTTTAATGTGCTGTAGAATTTGGCTTGCTAGTATTTTTTTTCAGAATTTTTGCAGCTGCATTCATTAGGGATTGTGGCTTGTAATTTTTTTTGTGGCATTTTTGTCTGATTTTGGTATCAGGGTAATGCTAACCGTATAAAATGAGTTTGGAAGTGTTCCCTGTTTTTTGGAAGAGTTTAAGAAGGATTGGTATTAGTTCTGGTTTAAATGTTTGATAAGATTCACCAGTGAAGCCATCTGATCCTGGACTTTCATTTGTTGGGAATTTTTTGATTATGAATTCAGTCTTGATAACTTACCAGTAATGTATCAGATTTTTTTTTTCCTCACCATTGAGTTTTTTCGATTATATGTTGCCAGGAATTTATCCATTTCTTATAGGTTGTCAGATTTGTTGGTGTTTAATTGTTTGTAGTAGTCTCTCATGATCCTTTGTATATCTGTGGTATCAGTTGTAACGTCTTCTATTTCATCTTTGATTTTAGTTATTTGTGTCCCCTTCTTGGTGAGTGTGCACAAGTTTTTTGTGGGTTTTTTTTTTTTTTTTTTTGGTACACAGATGTTTATAGCAGCATTATTCATGATAGCCAAAGGTGGAAATGACCCAAATGTTCATCAGTGGACAAACAGATTAAAAAAGTATGGTATGTCCATAAAATGGAATAGTATTTAGCAGTAAAACAGAATAAAGTACTGACATATACTACAACTTGGACAAGCCCTGAAAAACTATGCCATATAAAAGGAGTCAGTCATAAAAGTCTACATATTATATAATCTCATTCATATGAAAGTCCAGAATAGGCAAATACATAGGCACAGAAAACAGATTAGTGGTTGCTTAGGGCTGGGCGGGGAGTGGGGGAACTAGGAAGGGAGGAAGGTAGGAAGGTAATAGCTAAAGGATATAGGGGGTTTTTTAATTGAAGTATAATCGACATATAACATTTTATTGGTTTCAGGTGTACAACATGATTCGATATATGTATATATTGTGAAATGTTCATTACAGTAAGGCTATGTGAACAAGTTTTAATTTCTCTTTGATTTATATATATGTTTTAATTTCTTTTGGGTATAATATAGGTTATATAGTAAATAAAATATTTTAAATTTATGGCATGAATATGTTCCATTATTCTTTAAAGCACCTGTATTTATTTAAAATTGGTATGATTCTTTTTTTTTCAGCGAGTACTAAGCCATCAAGATGATACAGCTTTGCTAAAAGCTTATATTGTTGAATGGCGAAAATTCTTTACACAGTGTGATATTTTACCGAAGCCTTTCTGTCAACTAGAGATTACTTTAATGGGTAAACAGGGCAGCAATAAAAAATCAAATGTAGAAGACAGTATTGTTCGGAAGGTAAGTTAGTTTTCCCATTTTTCCCTAATGTTCTTCAGAAATAGGGTGAGTTGAAGACTTTTGAAAGAAATTTACACTGAAATGAGTTTTTCTACTTCACATATAAATTCCTTTTCAGCTTTTCCCGGGTTTTATTGAATAATATTAGTTTTCTTTCGTCTTTTTTTAGCTTCAATTCTCTTTCATCTTTTATATGGTCTTAAGCTGTAAATTTGTGTCTTCAAACATTACCTCGTTTGCTTTTCCTTTTCACTTTCTCCTTTTCCTAGTTTTATCTTCATAATTTTATTTCATTATTCTTTCTCTGTACTTTTACCTTTCTATAAATTCAATTACTTTTTTTCTGTTCAAAAAGTCTTTCCTTATTAGGTTACCTTCTGGTATCTTTGTGTTTAATTGTGACTAAACTGCTGTCATCTTTATCATTTTTTTACTTAATTCTAGTTATTATAAACTCAGTATGTACCATGTTTATTTTCATATTTTGCATAGTTTCTAGTTAAAAGCTCTGTGCCCAGTAACAACTCATGAATTAATGGAAAGAACTCAGCTCTGAAATTGAAGAGTCCCAGGTTTCCCTTTCAGTTCTTCAGTCAATAATGCCCTAAGCTTGCTGTCCTCATTTTTCATATTCATAAATACACACACACACACACACACACACATACATACACGCACATGTATTTCTACTTGTGAGAATCAAATGGAACCACAGATTTGAAAAGTAAAAAATGCCATTTGAACTTTGAACAACTCACTGCTTGCTGTGATGGTTCTAGCAATCAGCTCAGGCATTTAAATAGTGTTGCTCCTTCCCAGCCTTAAAATTTGTACTAGGGCTTCCCTGGTGGCGCAGTGCTTGAGAGTCCGCCTGCCGATGCAGGAGACGCGGGTTCGTGCCCCGTTTCGGGAAGATCCCACATGCCGCGGAGCGGCTGGGCCCGTGAGCCATGGCCGCTGAGCCTGCGCGTCCGGAGCCTGTGCTCCGCAAATGGGAGAGGCCACAACAGTGAGAGGCCCGCATAACGCAAGGAAAAAAAAAAAAAAAAAAAAAATTTGTACTAATGCTGACAGCATACTCATGAATACGTATATGCCATTTTCATCATTTAAACAGAACATCCATAGGGTGGATTTGTATGTTCTTTTCTTTTTGAGATTCATTATCAAACATATTTTCATTTGGTCCTTTTCACATTTATCATATACTTGTACAAACATTCATATGACCATCCCAAACACATATCAGTATCTCTGAAATACAGCCTTGGAACTATAGGGAACGTAACATTTTCCATGTATTACCATATTTAATTTTTACAACAACCACTTGAAATTTGTACTGTTATTTTCACTATTTTACAGAAGAGAAAGCAGGCAAATAAGTAACAGCTGGAATTCAAATCCAGTTGTGTTTGATTCTGAAACACTTGTTCTTTTGTCAGTATTTACCACATGATATTTACCAAATTTAAATATACTGCTTTCCTGGGACTTCCTTGGTGGCGCGGTGCTTACAAATCCACCTGCCAGTGCAGGGGACATGGGTTGATCCCTGGGCCGGGAAAATCCCACCTGCCGCAGAGCAGCTAAGGCTTGCACCACTACTACTGAGACTGCACTCTAGAGCCCACAAGCCATAACTGCTGAGTCTGTGTCCCACAACTACCGAAGCCCGCGCACCCTAGAGCTCACGTGCCGCAACTGCTGAGCCCATGCACTGCAACTACTGAAGCCCTTGTGCTCTAGGGCCTGAGTGCCACAACTACTGAGCCCACATGCTGCAACTACTGAAGCCCAGTGCACCCAGCCTGTGCTCCACAACAAGGGAAGCCACCGCAATGAGAAGCCCACACACCGCAATGAAGAGTAACACCTGCTCACCACAACTAGAGAAAGCCTGCACGCGGCAACGAAGACCCAAAGCAGCCAAAAATAAATTTAAATAAATAAATAAATAAATATGTTGCTTTCCTGTAGTATTCAAGTGAATGTAGGTCTAAGAATTTTATTTCCTTTTTTAGCATTTGTACTTAAAATTTTTTGTGTGTATTTATGGTACTTGGTATATTAATAATTGAAATGATGGCATATTTTCTTCCTTTTTTCCTAGCTCATGCTTGATACATGGAATGAGTCAATCTTTTCAAATATAAAAAACAGACTTCAAGATAGTGCAATGAAGCTGGTACATGCTGAAAGATTAGGAGAAGCTTTTGATTCTCAGCTTGTCATTGGAGTAAGAGAATCCTATGGTATGTTCTGAACCTTTATGATCAAATTTCCTTTTCATGGAAATTAAGACAATTATAGAATAGTAGTCTCAAAGTTATGTTTATTAGAATATAGTCACATCTACTTTTAGTGCCACATGAAATTAAGAGTACACAAAAGATATTCTGTTTTAATGAAAACTACAAAAGTTTATATTCGTGTGGTTAATATTTATTTTCTCCATTTCACTCATTTCTCGGCTAGTGAATCTTTGTAGCAACCTATATTAGAGAAATGTAGATTTGAGTCTCTAGCTTATGAAAGTTAACTGGTTTTGCACTTATATTTTTAGGACATCAGTTTATTCCATGTGTACATTCTGGAATTTCTAAACTTTTCAGTGTCTGATAGTGATACTCTCATTTTTCATTCAATCAAATGTGCTGTTTCCTCTGACCAGAATACTTTTCTTCCTCTTTTATTTGCTAACTCATCCTCATTCTCTGTTTCCTCGTGGAGGCCTTTCCTAATTCCCAGAGTAGGTTAGGTGCTTTATAGTACCTGTGCTTCCCTGTCGTAATACTTCAGTGTTTTTAATTGTGTTCTTGACACTATATCTTTACTGAACATAGAACGCCTGATGCAAAATAGTTGCCGATAAAAAAGTTTTATATAAATGAACCTTTATTTATCTTTGACTTGCTTTCTCCATTGCCATTGTGTTTCTTTAGGTATCAAGTCTAGATTTTCATTAGCCGTGTCCCTGAAATTTATTTCTTTTTATTTCAACTGCTACCAGTTAAGACTTCTTTGAATTCTACTTCTAGACTTTTCAAACAGTCTTCTTATAGTGATGTTATTGCTATCATTTAGCCATTATACTTTCACAAGATTAATTTTTAAGTATAATTTTATTGGTGTTTTTCTTACCCATTTAGTGGTAGGCCATGCTAAATTCAGGTTACTTAGCCAGCGATTTGAGGTTCTCTATAACCATTCCTAACTTACTATTCTACCTTACCTTCTATTAACCTTACAATCCATGCAGACAACCTCGTTGTTATACCTCGATTTAATCTTGTGTTGTTCTTCTGAATATTTACTTCCTTTACCAATCAGTGTAAATCCTACTTTGTTCCTAAAGACTCAATTCAAATCGCATCTTTTCTGTAAATGGTTTCTTGATCATCCAGTTTGAAGTCAGTCTCTTTCCTATTCAAAAATAAAATAGTTCATGTTACCTATACTATTTGTCACTTTACTACTCTGTACTGTTATCTTTTTAAGTTTCTTATAGAGAAGGATTTTGTCTTTCATGGCTTTATGTTCTCTTGAGCATTGTCACAGTTCCTTGAACATGACTCCTCAATATTTGTTATTTCATTTATTGTACTCAAAATACTGATTTGAATCATAATTAGAGTAAAATTTTATTTTCTGTTTTTCAGTTAACCTTTGTTCTAATCCAGAGGATAAGCTTCAAATTTATAGGGACAATTTTGAGAAGGCATACTTGGATTCAACAGAGAGATTTTATAGAACACAGGCACCTTCGTATTTACAACAAAATGGTGTACAGAATTATATGAAATATGTAAGTGAGAACTTAGTATATGTCGTAATTTGAGCTATTTTCTTGATTTTCTTAAAATGATTGCTATTTTGCTTCTGGACAGGCAGATGCTAAATTAAAAGAAGAAGAAAAACGAGCCCTACGTTATTTAGAAACAAGGCGAGAATGTAACTCTGTTGAAGCAGTAAGTAATTTTGTAATTGTTTATTCTTTGAGATTATTTGAAGTACAGTAGCCCAGGGGTGGTATATACATGAAGCAAGTAACATTATTTATCCTCACTTCTGTGACCAATATTACTAATTGATTTTAGTACTCGTTCCCAGTGAACCAAAGTACAACTTCAGAAGGCATGTTACTCAGAACTCATTGTTCTTCAGAGCTAATGTGCAAGATAAAATCTGTTTGCCATCCCTGCTCTAGACTTTTCTATATTTAATGTACTTAATTTTTAATCAATCTCCTTCTATTATGTTTTGTGCCTACCTAAAGTTAAACATATGAGGGATTTTCAGGTATCAAGTAAAGTATGCTCCTGAGAGATAACAGTTGATTCTCAATATTGATGGTAATTACATTCTGTAAAATAGTGGCTGCAAATACTGAATGAATGAGCACCAAACCATTACTACTAGGGGATATTTCTTCTTTTTATGGGAGGGTGTTTTCAAACTTTTCTTGTCATGAGATAAAATATTAATTACTTGATAAGAGAACATCAGTCTTTTAAATAGTTTTTATTTATTTTATGTTGTAAGTTCCTCATTAAAAGAAAGAAATGATCAGAGGTAGTAGCCATGCTACAGTATCTATTCTGGTGTTTTCTTTTACATGGATGACGACCTTAGTGTGCTTTGTTAAGGAATTTAAGAATCAAGTTTGGATAGAGTCTTAGAAATTGCTCAAATATAGCAATAATATTTCTTCCAGTTCCTTTCAGTCTTTGGAGCCTACAAACTAGATTTAGATTCACATTCAAAGAAGTAACATTCCAGTTTGCTTACAACCAGACATTTTTCAACTATGGATGGGATTTCTTTTTTTCTTACTTCTGATTTTTCTTTGGCTTCTTCCATCTTGAGTGATAGTCATGTTTATTTGTTCAGAGATTGGACTGAGTTGGATCGTTTTTCCCTTTTTTGTTTGTTTTGCTTTTTATTATGTACAGTATATATCCTCTTTCATGTAACTCTGATATTGGCCAGAGAAGGGGGCAAATTTAGTGGTTGCTTATAGAAGTTCTCTATAGAGATTTAAAGCCAGGCTTGAACTTCATTCAGAAGGTATGGAGGCCATTGAATATTTTTTAAACATATAATGCTACGCTCAAACTTATCCGTCAGAAAAATTAAGCTAGTGTCAGTATGAAAGATTAATTGGAGTGGGGGGTACTTCCCTGGTGGTCCAGTGGCTAAGACTCTGTGCTCCCAGTGCATGGAGCCTTGGTTCGATCCCTGGTCAGGGAACTAGATTACACATGCCACAACTGAAGATCCTGTGTGCTGCAACTAAGACCCGCACAGCCAAATAAATAAATTTTTAAAAATTGGAGTGGGGAATAGCTTGGAATAGGAAGTGGGAGGCTTTTGCAATAATTCAAGCAAGGTATTAGGAGTGCCAGGTAGGGTTATAGTGATGGGAATGGAAAGAAAGAGGGTAGAGACAGACTTTCCAGAGGTGGAACATTGTAATATGAATGCGGCTGATATTGGAGAGAATTGAGTTAACAGTGTTTCTAAGGTTTTGGCTTGGGAGAGTTGTGCTGCTGTGGGAAGATCAGGTATAAGAATAAATCTTCGTCGTGAGGGAAAAAAGATGAGTTTAGTTAGAGGGATTTGAATATTTTGAATTGATTGGTGGACCTCTACCACCTGGATGGGGATGTTGTAAGTTTGTAAGATAGAGTTGTTCTTCTATTCTTATACTCTATTTTATACATCTTAGTTGTATCATATTTATAGTAAACTTAAAGAAGTTCAACTATAGAGGTCCAACTAATACAGTGAATAAGAGAGAGCAAGAAAAAGAGAATGAGAAAGGTAGAGATAAACAAATACACATGAAAACTTGTATAGAACAGTTAAGTCTCCCTTTCTACTTTAAAATACACACACACGTTTTGGGAAAAACTTGAAATAGAAGATGTGAATTTGTGCTTCCATGGATACCAAGTGTGAACATCTTACCAAGCTGAATGATTCTAGAGTTTAAAGATAAGTTTTTGTTTTGTTTCAGCAAAGACTCTAAGTGCTTGCAAAGAAATTGTGCCTTATTGGGGAAGTAAGAGGTCTGTTTGTATGGTTTGTTTTGATTTTTTTTCTTAAATCAACTATTTTGATTGAAGTATAACATATATACAGAAAAGTGTACAAAAATCTCAAGTATAAGTGAGTTATCACAAAGTGAACATACCTGTGAAATTACCAGAAAAAGAATTATCAGCAAGTAAGAAACATTCCATCATGCTCCCTCCACAGTATTATTACCATCTTTTTTTTCAAAGGTTATCACTTTCCTATCTCTTAAGAACATAGATTAATATTAATCAGTGACCACTATATAGTCTGTACAGGAAAATTTGGTGCAGAGAAGACATTAAGCATGAAAACTATAGAATTAACTGTAACATTGGGAATTTAAGGCTTAATGCAGATACACTACTGTATTATATACCTTGCTGAGCTAAGGCCATTATACTATATACATAATATTTGTTATATATTTGTTAATTTACAGTTTCTGTTTCCAAAGAGAAATGGTGTGTTAAAGTGAAGTATGTTGTAATGGAAGGAACAGTAAACCAAAAAATCACCAAGTCCGGGGTTCTAATTTAATATGCATAAAGTATGAACAGTATTATTTGAATAGTTACTAAGTCACTTCCATAATTGAAAATTATTCAGAGCAGACTTACTGCCCTAAATTCTGTCTTACAGGAATTATCAGCTATCAGAACATGCTATGCTATATCTTAATGCTTTATTGATAATAGTTTTCATCTCTCCTTACCTATTAGGCTATTACTAGTGGAAGACAATTACCTATCAGCTCATATGGGGCTACACAATGTTGCACACCAGAATTTAATATTAAAGTATGTACATTTTTGACATTTGTGTTTTCTCTGAAAATTAGGAAATTATTATGATTTATCACTTACCTTTTTTGAATGTTGTAAGTCTTGATCTTAATCTTCTAAACCTGATTACTTTTCAATATCCTAGGAAAACAAATTCCTGGACCAGTGTTCTGTATAATAGAGCAAGTCTCACCTAAGTAGTACCCAGTTCTGAGGCCAGGCCTAATAAAGGCCAAATATACATTTCAAGTAATGTTCATATAGTGCTTAGCAGCTTACTGAATTCCTTCCTTGTTTATAAGAGTTTTATTTTGTTCTTTGGGGTATTCTAAACATCTGATTATATCTTTGTAATAGTAATATCTCTTATTTCCTTCAGTTGATTAAATCTGTTAATGGTTTATTTTAGGAAAATGTTAATAATATTGGGGATCCTTGTCTTCTTTCAGTGTTTGATAGGAGTGCTTCTAAATGGTGCTTCTGAAGCACCATTAAGCATGATGCTTCTTTCTGGCATGATGTATGCATTTTATGATGCTAAGAAAGTACTCACTTATTTTTCTTTTATTAAGAATGTTATCAGGAATTATCTACCTTAGCCCTAAAGCCATCTTATTTTATGGAGAATCATTAGAGGCATTTCCATGAAGATCATAAACAAGGCAAGGACACCCACTATTTCTAATTCTATTGAACAGTGCATTAGAAGTATTAGCCCATGCAATTAAACTACAGAAATCAATTAGAGGCATAGAATGGGTAAGCCAAAAGGAAAACTGTCTCATTTTAGAGATGATATGATATAGTACTTTGTCTGGAAAACTCCACAGTCGATGATAAAACTCAAACGGTAAAGTAATTCAGGAAAGTGGCAGGATATCAAATTAACATACAAATATCAGTCTTCATATACACAAATAATAAACAGAAGATATAAGTTTAGGGCAAACCTTACTTATAGTAGCAACAAAGAAAATTAAATACTTGGGAAAAATCTAGTAAGAAATGTGTGAAACCTGTAAGAGGAAAAGTTTTAGACACTCCAAAGACACAGATGTAGACTTGAAAAAATGGAAAGATATCTCTTATTCTTAAATTCTGTGACTTGAAATGATACAGATATCAGTTCTTCTCTAAATTAATTTATATATTTCCTGTAATTCCAATAAAAATACCAAGAACTATTTATTGAAATTATACAAGTTGAAAAAAAGTTCATGTGGAAAAATAAACATGTAAGAATGGCCAGGAAAACACTGGAAAATAAAAACTTTGAAGAGAACTAGCCCTACCAGACATAAAACATACTATATAAATTCTCTGTAATAAAGTGGTGTGGTATAACAATAGAAGAAACAAAAAGAAGATGAAATGAACAGAGAAGAACTACAAAAAACAACTGGGAAACAGGTAATAAAAGGGCCATAAGTAAACACATACCAATAATTACTTTATATGTCAGTGGACTAAATGCACTGATCAAAAGACATAGGGAGGGATGGGATTTCCCAGGTGGCGTAGTGGTTAATAATCAGCCTGCTGGTGCAGGGGACATGGGTTTGAGCTCTGGTCCAGTAGGATCCCACATGCTGTGGAGCAACTAAGCCCATGTGCCACAACTCCTGAGCCTGTGAGCCACAACTATTGAGCCCACCTGCCACAACTACTGAAACCTGTGCGCCTAGATCCCATGCTCTGCAACAAGAGAAGCCACTGCACACCGCAATGAAAAGTAGCCCCTACTCACTGCAACTAGAGAAAGCCCGTGTGCAGCAACTAACACCCAACACAGCCATAAATAAATTTAAAAAAAAAATAGGCTAATTGGATTAAAAAACAAGACCCTTCAGTGTGCTGGCTACAAGAGACTCCCTTTAGGATGAAGGGCACACAGACTGAAAGTAGGTATGGCATAAGTTATTTCATGCAAACAGAAACGATAAGAAAGCAGGGGTAGCAATACTCATTTCAGAAAAAATTAAAACAAAGGCCGTGATGAATCACAAAGAAGGGCAGTATATAATGATAAAGGAATTGATACAAGAAGAGGATATTATACTTGTTAACATATGTGCACCCAATCCAGGAACACCTAAGTATAAAGTAAATACTAACAGTTATAAAGGGAGAAATTGACAGTTAATACAGTAATAGTAGGACCCCACTGACATCAGTGGACACGTCATCCAGACAAACAATAAGGCAGCAAAGATCCTGAATGACAGAATAGATGAGTTGGATTTAATTGTTGTCAACAGGACATTCCATCAAAAAAAAAAGGGCAGAATAAACATTCTTTTCAAGTGCATATGGAACACTTTCCAGGATAGGTCACATACTAGGTCACAAAACAAGACTTAACAAATTTAAGAGGATAGAAATTATATCAAGAGTTTTTTCTAATCACAACAGTGTGAAACTAGAAATCAACCATAGAAAGAAAAGTGGGAAAATAACAAACGTGGAGACTAAGCAACATGCTGCTAAAAATCCAGTGAATCAATGATGAAACTCAAAGAGGAAGTCAGAAAATACATCTGGACAAATGAAAATGGAAACACTGCTTTCCAAAATCTATCTGATGCAGCAAAAGCAGTTCTAAGAGGGACATTCATAGCAACTTCAGGCCTTCCTCAAGAAACAAGAAAAATCTCAAAGAACGTAACCTAACACCTAAAAGAAATAGAAAAAGAAGAGCAAACAAAGCCTAAAGTCAGGAGAAGGGAAGAAATAATAAAGATCATAGAGAAAAAAAATAAAGATTAAAAAAACCAAAAGAAAAGATTATTAAAACCAAGAGCTATTTTTTTGAAAAGATAAACAAAATTGATAAATCTTCATCCAGGCTCACAAAGAAGAAACCGATAGGATCCGGATAAACAAAATAAGAAATGAAAGAGGAGAAAGAACAACTGATACCACAGAGATAAAAAAATAAATCAATTGAAGAGGAGGGAACACTCTCAGATTGATTCTATGAGGCCTAATACTAATAGCAAACAAAGACACTACAAGAATAGAAAATTAGGGCTTCCCTGATGGCTCAGTGGTTGAGAGTCCGCCTGCCGATGCAGGGGACATGGGTTCGTGCCCCGGTCCGGGAAGATCCCACATGCCGCGGAGCGACTAGGCCCGTGAGCCATGGTCGCTGAGCCTGCGCGTCCAGAGCCTGTGCTCCACAACAGGAGAGGCCACAACAGTGAGAGGCCCGTGTACTGCAAAAAAAAAAAAAAAGAGTAGAAAATTAGAGGCCAATATCTTTCATGAATACAAATGCAAAAATCCTCAACAAAATATTAGCAAACTGAATACAACAATATGTAAAAAGGATCATACACCATGATCAAATTGGATTCATTTCTGGATCACAAGGATGGTTCAACATATGCAAATCAGTGTGATACACCACATTAAAGAAAGGAAAGATAAAAATCACAGTATCATCTCAGTAGATGCAGAAAAAACATTTGAAAAAATTCAACATCTGTTCATAGTAAAAACTCTTATCAAAGTGGGTATAGAGGGAACATAACAAAGGCCATTTACAGCAAACCCTCAGTCAGCATAGTACTCCATGGTGAAAAGCTGAAAGGTTACCCACTAAACTCAGGAACAAGATAAGGATGCCCATTCTAGCTGCTTCTATTTAACCTAGTTGGAAGTCCTAGCCACAGCAGTAAGACAAGAAAAAGAAAAGGTATCCAAATTTAAGGGGAAGAGGTAAAGTTGTCACTGTTTGCAGATGACATGATACTCTGTATATAGAACCATAATGTCTCCACCCCAGAACTGTTAGAACTAAGAAATGAATTCAGCAAGGTTGCAGAATACAAGATTAATGTACTTCTATTTCTGTTGAATTTCTATACACTAATAATGAAATATCAGAGAATTTAAAAACCAATCTCATTTAAAATTACATCAAAAGATGTAAATACCTAGGAATAAACTTAACCAAGGAGATTAAAGGCATATACTCTGAGAACTATAAACCATTGATGAAGGAAATTGAAGATGATTCGAAGAAGTGGAATGATATCCCATGCTTGCTTGGATTGGAAGAATTAATATTTTGAAAATGGCCATACTGCCCAAAGCAATCTACAGATTTACTGCAATCCCTATTCAAAATACCCGTGAAATTTTTCACAGAACTAGTACAAATAGTCCTAAAATTTATATGGAACCACAAAAGACCCCGAATTGCCAAAGCAATCCGACACTGTCTTCAACAAGTGGTGTCTGGGGAAACTATATAGCTATGTGTAAAACAATGAGATTAGAACATTCCCTCACACATATACAAAAATAAGTTCAAAGTAATTTAAAAACATAAATGTAAGACCTGAAGCCATAAAACTCCTAGAAGAGAATATATTTAGGACCCTTTGTCGTAAATCATAACAATATTTTCTTGGATGAGTCTCTCAAGGCAAAAGAAATGAAAGCAAAAATAAACAAATGGGGCCTAATTAAACTTAAAAGCTTTTGCACAGCAAAGGAAACCATCAAGAAAATGAAAACAATCTGAGAGAAAATATTTGCAAATGATGCAGCTGACAGGGATTAACAAGGATTTGTTAATATCCAAAATGTAGGAACAGTTCATAAAACTCAACATCAGAAAAAGAAACAACCCAATCAAAAAATGGGCAGAAGACCTGAATAGATATTTCTCCAAAGAAGGCATAGAGATATCCAAAAGGCCTATGAAAAGGTGTTCAACATTGCTAATTATTAGAGAAATGCAAATCAAAATTACACTGATGTACCACCTCACACCTGTCAGAATGGCTGTCATCAAAAAGGTCACAAATAACAACTGTTGGAGAGGATGTGGAGAAAAGGGTACTCTTGTACACTGTTGTTGGGAATGCAAGTTAGTGCAGCCACTGTGGAGAACAGTATGGAGGTTCCTTAAAAAACTGAAAATAGAGTTACTATACTATCCAGCAATCCCACTCCTGGTTATGTATCCGGAAAAGACGAAAACTCTTAATTCGAAAGGTTACATGCACCCCAGTGTTCATAGCAGTGCTATTTGCAATAGCCAAGACATGGAAGCCACCCAGGTACCCATCAACAGGTGATTGGATTAAGATATGGGGCGTATGTGTACACACACACACAAACACACACACAATGGAATATTAGCCATAAAAAAGAATGAAATATTGCCATTTGCAGCAACATGGATGGACCTAGAGATTATTATGCTTAATGAAATAAATCAGACAGAGAAAGACATGCACAGTATGGTACCACATGTGGAATCTAAATGATACAAATATGCAAAACAGGAACAGAGTCACAGATACAGAAAGCAAACTTGTGGTTACCAAAGGGGCAAGGGAAGAGGGGAGAGATAAATTAAGGGTATGGGATTAACAGATACAAACTACTGTGTATAAAATAGATAAGCGGGCTTCCCTGGTGGCGCAGTGGTTGAGAGTCCGCCTGCCGATGCAGGGGACGCGGGTTTGTGCCCTGGTCCAGGAAGATCCCACATGCTGTGGAGCAGCTGGGCCCGTGAGCCATGGCCGCTGAGCCTGCGCGTCTGGAGCCTGTGCTCTGCAACGGGAGAGGCCACAACAGTGAGAGGCCCGTGTACCGCAAAAAAAAAAAAATAATAAAAAAAAGCAACAAGGATATACTGTATAGTGCAGGAAATTTTATCTATTACCTTAAAATGACTATAATGGAGTATAGTCTGCAAAAATACTGAATCACTATGCTGTATACCTAACTAACTGTACACTTATCTGAAAGTAGTACAATATTTTAAATCAACTATGAATTGATTTCAATAAAAATACATAAATAAAAAAAAATAGTGTGATATTGACCCATGAATAGATAGTGGACTAGTGGAATGGAATAGAAAGTGCAGAATTATATATGACAAAGGTTGCATGTCAAATCAGTGGCAGTAAAGATGGACTTCTTAAGAAATGGTGATGGGAGGACTCAGCAGATACTTGGAAAAAGATCTTTAGATCTGTATTTTACACCATTCAGAAAAATAAACCCCAAATAGATCAGGGATCTAAGTGTTAAAAATGGAATCATACAAGTACTAGAAGAATTCCTCTTTAACTTTGGCAGAGTTCAGAGTCAGTAAAAGAAAAGACTGACAAATGTGGCTATACACTAAAAAAATTGCAATCTTAAAAGTTCTCATAAGAAAATAAAATTTTTAACTATGTAGTTATGTATGTATGTTAACTGGACTTAATTGTGGTGACTTAATTCACAATGTATACAGTTATCTATTATGTTGCACACCTTAAACTAATGTTATATGGCAATTATACCTCAAAAATAAATTAAAATAATTTTTAAAATTAAAAAATATGTAATTGCAAAAAGCACAATCAGCAAAGTTAAAAATCAGCTCACAACCTGGGAAAAAGTATTTGAAATATATGTCACAGACAAAAGCCCAATATCCCTACTATACAAAGAACTTTTAAAAATTGAGGAAGAAAAAATGATCAATATCTGGTAGAAAAATGTTGGAAAAACAATGCAGATATATACTTAATACTGGCCATCAAACATGAAAAATGTTCAGATTTTTAGAGAAGAATTCTCTAAAAATGTGGAGGGAAATTGATGATCACTATGAGGTACAATCACACTAATAGTTGTTGCAGACAAGCTCCACTAATGGATACTAAAATCAGTGGCCAAAGGTTTGAGGTAGAATTGACAGTTTCAGAGTATCTTCCTCAAGATATTTGGTAAGGGAAAAATAGTTACTACGATGGAGAAACCCAAAAAACACTTATCTTAATCAAGTGATCAAGGTTAACATGACCAGTAATAGGACATATTGATATTACGTACCCCTTCATATGATATACTAAGAAGAGTACAAAATCATTTCTGTTGTATTCTTGTCAAAAATTAGTACTCTTATTCTAATGAGAAAATTTTAGACAATCCCTATTTTGGGGGCAGTCTACAAAATAACTGGCTACTATTCTTTAAAAGTGTCAAGATCCTACGTAAGGAGGCAAAAGACCTGTACGCAGAAAACTGTAGGATACTGATGAAAGAAACCAAAATGACACAAACAGATGGTGAGATACACCAAGTTCTTGGATTGGAAGAATTAATATTGTGAAAATGACTATACTACCCAAAGCAATCTACAGATTCAGTGCAATCCCTATCAAATTACCAATGGCATTTTTCACAGAACTAGAACAAAAAATTTTACAGTTTGTGTGGAAACACAAAAGACCCTGAATAGCCAAAGCAATCTTGAGAAAGAAAAACGGAGCTGGAGGAATCAGGCTCCCAGATCTCAGACTATACTACAAAGCTACAGTGATCAAGACAGTATGTTACTGGCACAAAAACAGGAATATAGATCCATGGAGCAGGATATAAAGCCCAGATATAAACCCACGCACCTATGGTCACCTAATCTATGACAAAGGAGGCAAAAGTATATAATACAACGGAGAAAAGACAGCCTCTTCAATAAGTGGTGCTGGGAAAACTGGACATGTAAAGGAATGAAATTAGAACATTCCCTAACACCACACACAAAAATAAACTCAAAATGGATTAAAGACCTAAATGTAAAGCCAGACACTATAAAACTCTTAAAGGAAAACATAGGCAGAACACTCTGACATAAATTGAAGTGATATCTTTTTTGACCCACCTCCTAGAGTAATGGAAATAAAAACAAAAATAAACAAATGGGACCTAATTAGAAGCTTTTGCACAACAAAGGAAACCATAAACAAGACAAAGAGATAACCCTCAGGATGGGAGAAAATATTTGCAAACAAATCAGCTGACAGAGGATTAATCTCCAAAATATACAAGCAGCTCATGAAGCTCAATATCAAAAAAAACCAACTAATCAGAAAATGGGCAGAAGACCTAAATAGAAATTTCTCCAAAAAACATACAGATGGCATATGGAAAGATGCTCAACATCATGAATTAGTAGAGAAATGCAATCAAAGCTACGATGAGGTAGCACCTCATATGGGTCAGAATGGCCATCATCAAAAAATCTACAAACAAATGCTGGAGAGCGTGTGGAGAAAAGGGACCCCTCATGCACTGTTGGTAGAAATGTAAATTGATACAGCTATATAAATGGAAAACAGTATGGAGTTTCCTTAAAAAACTAAAAATAGAACTAACATATGACCCAGCAATCCCACTACTGGGCATATACCCAGGGAAAACCATAATTCAAAAAGACACATGCACCCCTATGTTCTCAGCAGCACTATTTACAATAGCCAGGTCATGGAAGCAACCTAAATGTCCATCAACAGAGGAACGGGTAAAGAAGATGTGGTACATGTATACAATGGAATATTACTCAGCCATAAAAAGGAATGAAATTGGGTCATTTGTAGAGACGTGAATGGACCTAGAGACTGTCATACAGAGTGAAGTCAGAAAAACAAATATCGTATATTAACGTATGTATGTGGAATCTAGAAAGATGGTGTAGGTGAAATCTGTTTGCAAAGCAGAAATAGAGATACAGAGGTAGAGAACTAATGTATGGATACCAAGAGGGAAAGGGGTTGTGTAGGAGGAATTGGGAGACTGGGATTGACACATATACTGTGTATTGATACTATGTATACTATGTATATTGATACTATGTACAAAATAGACAACTGATGGGAACATACTTGGGAAGGAAAAAAAGGGAATATATGTATATGTATAGCTGATCCATTTTGCTGTATAGTAGAAACTAACAGAACATTGTAAAGCAACTATATGCCAATAAAAATTAAATATGTCCGGATCATAGCACACACACACGGACCAAGAAATTGTCACAGATTGGAGGAGACTAGGAAAACTAACAACAAAATGTAATCTGGGTTTATAGATAGCATCCTGGAATAGGAAAGACTGGTGAATTTCTAATAAGGTCTGTAGTTAATTAATATTGTACAAATATTATTTTCCTGGTTTTGATAGTTGTGCTGTAGTTATGTAAAAAGTTACCATTATGGGAAATAGGATGATGGATGTATAGGTACTCTCTGCTATTTTTACAACTTTTATGTATGGCTAAAATCAAAATAAAATGTAAAAAAATAAAGAATATTGTGAAGAATGCCTTTATTATTTGGGAAGCATCAATGGAGATGATCATGTGGCATTTTCCTCCATTGAACTAATTCAGGAAATCACATTAACAGAGTTCCTAACATAATAGCATTCCTTCATTTTAGGATAGAACAGAAAGTCCCCCTGCCTCTTTTTTTTTTGGCCACACTGTGCAGCATGTGGTATCCTAGTTCCCCAACCAGGGATTGAACCCGTGCCCCCTGCAATGGAAGTGTGGAGTCTTAACAACTGGACCTCCAGGGAAGTCCCAAAGTCCCATTTTTAATGGATAAAAATTTATACTCCAAAGGGATTTTGACATATACTATATAGCCAATAAAAGTTACTTTCTGTTTTTTATACATAAAATGTTAAAATGTTTGGTTTAGCATGTAATCACAATATTTTTAGGATCCTTTTATAGATTTATCCTAATTCAACTTTCATTTGGATTTGCTTGTCAGTACAGCAGATTCTAATAGAGATGAATTGAAGAAAAGTGAGTTATGCTGTGAGTTGTTTAGATAGGCTAATATATTGATATTTTGAACTGAAATCTCTAGGCCAGAGATTTTCATTGAAGATAGTATCTACCTCCAGAGAGTGTTATAGAAATTTGTGGAGGCTTTTTTTTTTTTTTTGGTTGTCACAATGATTGATTTTTAGTGAATGGAGTCCAGGAATGCTGCATGTCTCACAGTGCTCAGACTGTCCCACATAAATAAGAATTAGCCCATATCCCAAAAATAATATTCAGTGCTCCCCTAGCCACTCATGTAAATGAAAGTCTTGTTTACACTTGGATATCTGAGTCTAGAATTTAATTTCATTTTACTTTTAAACCAGAACATTTTTGCATGATATTAGTAATACACTTCATTTTCTAGGTACATTATTGTGTAAATTGAGCAATGAAAATATATTTTTTGTTTGGAATCTTAAATTTTTTTCACTGTTGGAAATTTATATCATCTATAGTGATACTGCTCATGGTATCTGAGTCACCAATGAACCCGTGTTAAATTGAAGTCAGGACCGTGAATGCTGCCAGTTTGTCCCTCCAGTTTGTGACCCGAGAGGGGTCTTGTTCCACCGGTTTTAATTAGCCAAGCTTTAATCGGCCTAGCTTGGGTTGAGTGCCCAAACTTGGATCAAATGCTTTGTGTGTGTGTCTTTGTACACATGTGCAAGCATGCTTGAGTTGTCAATGTGTTTGTAGTAGGTATGATATAGTAATACTTGACTCATCCAGAAGATAACCCTTTTAGCAACTTTAGCTACTTGCAGTTCAGTGGAGAACTTAAACAGTAAGTTAGGCCAAGAGTTCTGAGCAGCTGCATTGCAGTAGATGTCTGACAGGCCCAGTCTTCAACTTTTACTTATAGGAGAACAACTTAGCCCCACCCAGATCCAGCTTAGCCCCAACACAATTCTGATGAGCTTGATTATCACTGGATGGGCCTCTAGCAAATGAGCACGGTATATTAGTAAGACCAGGTAAGAGGCTTCAGAGCTGTGCTGCTTGAAGAGGCATTATTGACAGAAAAGTGACACGTAACAGTAAGAAAAGAATGAGAAAAAATATTTTAAAAAATTACTTTAATTTTTTTTTCTGTGGCTATTAGTATTTTAGGTGATAGTCCTGTATAGCTTGGTTTTACCTGAAGGCAGTCATTTATTGTGCACCTAAACTATGTCAGGCCTTGTGCTAGTGGGGATAAGAAGATAGAACGGGTTCCTATCTTCAAAGTAACACTAGAATAAAATGGATTGTTTATACAGTGGAATAATGGAATGGAGAATGAAGTGGTGATGGCAAGTCTTCATTTCTTCTCATTGACCAGAGCTCTGATAGGGCAGCAGTGTATTACACTGGTTAGGGACATACATGTTGGAAGAAGATGAGGATTTGAATTCCATTGTCATTTTACCAGCTGTGTGCCCTTTGGCAAGTTCTTCAACCTTTGTAATCCTTGTTTTCCTAACTGTAAAGTGGGGAAATACCCACTTGTGTTTAATGAACTACTATATCAAAACATTAAGTGCTGTGCCTGGCATGGTAGTTTTTACTGTTAGGGCTGTGGTCTACAGACGTTGCTTACTGATTCTCAGACAGATAGACACTATTTTGCTACCTGTGCAAAATATTGATAAAAAATGGAATTAGCAAGAAGGTCACAAGTCATAAGTTGTTAACATTAAAGTAAGTAAAGTACTTGTTAACCTTCAGTATTTAAGTATATTAAGGGTGGTATTTAAAAAGTCAAGGTGAGTCTAACTGACTCCATCAGTCTATGTAGAGTTACTTGTATAACTAGTTGAGAAGTGAAGCAAGAAACACTGGTTATAGAGGTTTAAAAAAACCTTTAAAAAAAAAAAGAGAAGTTAATTTTGAGAATAGCCTACCACACATGGAATAAATGAATTCTTGAATACATACACATATCCTTGTATGGTTAGAAACCTGATAATGATAAAGTAGAATCTTAAGATGGAGTAATCTAGGATGATTTTTAATTCAACTCCTCTATTTTATAGCTAAGGCAAAAGCAAATTATAACTTATAGGGAATTACATAACTAAGAAAAATCAGAACTGTTCCTATTGTTTTTATTAAACTTCAGTGAAGTAGCATTGTGCAAATTGAATATCACTAAAAAAAGACTCTAGTACATCAGTTAGCCTACGTATCCCACCTTTCTCATCTTCACAGAGCTATGCATTCATTCATTCAGCAAATACTGAGTGCCTGCTGTGTTTTATGGCAGGCATCATCTTTGAAGAGTTTTGCTATAAAGGAAGGTAAAACATCAAGCACATTGATAGTTAAAGTGTTTCACCTTGCAGACCTCTGGGGAGATTGCTATGGATTTAGAAGTTGTGCTCATCTCAGGCAAAATACAGGAGTTGATGACATATGGCAAAAAGTTATTTTCTTCACGGAAGCTAGCAAAAGGAGACAGAAAGGGAATACAAGGTGAGAGAGATGGTTTATCACTATCCTTTCCATTCAAGATGTATTTTTCAAATAACAAGTACATACTCAGGGTTGACTGTATGTAGAACTTTGGTAAATGATGGGGAGAAAAATACAAAAGAGGAATAACATGGTCCCTGCCCTCAAGAAACTGACCCTCTTGTTAAGACAAGACTCTTTGGAGATAAGGAGAGAACTCTATCAAGCAACCTCCCTTTCTTCTTTTTGCCTACATAAAATAGTTTTCTAAAGGATTTTCAATACACAGGGATCTATACCATGATTCTTCTCTTTATTTATTTTTTGCGGTACGCGGGCCTCTCACTGTTGTGGCCTCTCCCGTTGCGGAGCACAGGCTCCGGACGCACAGGCTCAGCGGCCATGGCTCACGGGCCCAGCCGCTCCGCGGCATGTGGGATCTTCCCGGACCGGGGCACGAACCCGTGTCCCCTGCATCGGCAGGCGGACTCTCAACCACTGTGCCACCAGGGAAGCCCTTCTCTTTATTTTTTAAAGAAATATTTGTTATGAAACTTTTCAAATATTTTCAGAAGTAGAGAAAATAGTATAATGAACCCCACCCTCCAAACCTAGCCAGCAGATTCAACAATGATCATTTTGTCATACTTGCTTGGTTGATCCTTTTTTTCTTTTCTTTCCTTTTTTCCCTTTCCTTCTTTTCTTTCTTTATTTTTTTAAAATTAACAAAATTTTTTTTTTTTGGCCGAGCTGTGCAGCTTGCAGGATCTTAGTTCCCTGATTAGGGATTGAACCCGGGCCCTGGCAGTGAAAATGTCAAGTCCTAACCACTGGACTGCCAGGGAATTCCATCTTTTCTTTCTTTTCTCTCTTTCTTCCTTTCCTCTAGCATTTAAAGAAGTTATGATGTACATTTTTACTCTAAACACTTCTATATTATAACATTATTTTTAATGCCTGTATATATTTCATCATATATATGTACTATAATATACCTAACTACTTCTCTAATGATGGGAATTTTCATTATTATTTGTTATTATTATGGTTTTTTTAAGTAAATAGTACTTCCTGGAATGTATTTACATGCTTATATCTTATATCCTGATATATTTTTAAAATCTTTATGCATACATCTTTCTTACATGTGGCATTCTATTAGAATGGAATTTCCTGGAAATGAGATTGCTGAAGCAAAGGGTATGCACCTTTTACAGATTGCTATATAAGACGAAACTGATTTTCAGAAATGTTGTTGTAATTCTGATTCCCATTAACAATATACCTGCTATCTTTGCTGATCTGGGTTTTTTCGGTCTATTAATTTTGCCAATTTCCCAGTATCATAGATTTTAAAAGATATTTTAATGTGCATTTAAAAATTACTAGGGGACTTCCCTGGCAGTCCAGTGGTTAAGACTCTGCGCTTCCAATGCACGGGGCACGGGTTTGATCGCTGGTTGGGGCACTAAGATTCCACATGCTGCATGGTGCAGCCCAAAAAAAAAAAAAAATGCTAATGAGGCTGGGTATCTTTATTTTTTTAGGATTGACATTAATTGTTTAATTCAAGGGAATATCCATCTGCTAGTTCCTATCATTAAGAACATTGGATTTTCCACTACATTATTCTTATTATGGACCATTTGTATTTCTTCTTTTGTGAGTTGAGGCTACTCTTTCATTATTTTACTTCTTTATTCAAAAAACCGTAGTATCTTGATTTCCTATCTCTGGTTTTCAAGGCCCTTCATGATTTGGCCATAACTTATTTTTCTAACTTAATACTGTCCAGTAAGAGTCATTCTACCCAATAAGGAATATTTTCTTATTCATATACCTCATTCTATTCGTTTTTTTCTTGGATTCATTCTTTTTAAGTAATGTTTTACTTTTCTTTTCTGCCTATTCAAATCCTTCAGAATTCTTAAAGCCCATCTTGCAAGTCTCCCCAAATACTCTAGCCTTCATCCATTTCCTTTTATTTGAATTCCCACTGTACCAATTGTTTCTACAACTTGATTTAGTAGCAAATTATAGGCTACTTTGTTGTGTTATTTATCAAGCACCAAATGTGTTGAGTCCATGAATATATAGCTGGATGGAACACAGTCTCTGTCCTTGTGAAGTTTATTTATAGTGTAGTAATAATGTGTTTATTTCCATCTCTTTGCTTTATTGGTGAAATTGAACTTTTCATATACCTCTGTTATGTATGAAGTATGCACACATTTTAGATACATTATAGTTACATATCCCAAACTGGATTGTAAGAGCATTGAGTGTATAAACCATGTTTTATCTTCTCTATTCCTTGCAACACTTAACTCATTTCTGAGCACATAGCCATTATTAAGTATATACTTGCTCTCTTAATGTAGTATCAAAAGTTGTAGGCTTGGGATCACATACCTGGCCTCATATTACAGCTCAAGACCTTATGAACTAATTGTGTAACATTTGTAAGTTACTTAGCCTCTGTAAGCTTGTTTCCTCATATGTTAAATATCTGCTTCATAAGGTTTTCATGAGTTAAATGACACATGGGTTAATCAGATAATGTATGTAAAGCATTTACAGAGTAGGTGCTTATTAAAAGATATTTGTTATTATAATAACTTGTTTAACCTTTCAAGCTAGAAAGTGTTTCAGTAAGCTTTATATCCCTAACTCCTTTCATCTAAGCAGTTACCAAATTCTGCTCAGTTTACTTCAACTATCTTGTCAATTGAGCCTCTCATTTATGTTGTGTTATGTTATGTTATGTTATTTTTTTGGTCGCACCACGTGGCTTGCAGGATCTTGGTTCTCTGACCAGGGATTGAACCGAGACCCATGTCAGTGAGAGCCCAAGTCCTAACCACTGGACAACTAGCCTCCCTACTCTCTCCTTTAAATCCTCATTGTAACCCACAATAAGAAATACATTTTTTATTGTGACTTAGTATATGCTTTGTTTATTTGCTCATATCTGAAACAATGTTATGAAATAATATTTGTTGTTTTTATATGTGATGCACTCTGATTTTTTTTGTTTGTTCTGTTCTATATTTTTAAAAAAAACAAGCTGGCCACAGCCATTAAAACATTTCACAACAGTTTGAAACACATGACACATGATTTTTGGAGTCTGCAAAATTTGGACTACTCCTGAACTAGATTATGTACAAGTGTAAATTTTCAGTGAAACAGAAAACAGAGATTATTTTAGAAAACAGAAAATAGAGCTTATTTTAGAAAACAGAGCTTAATCTGATTGCACTTTGTTTCTTCTTCATTAGTTGTATATAGTTAGATTTACGTATTCTCTGTCGAAGGTGGGAGTGTTCCATTGTGCATATTCCAGGGCTGCTATAGAATGAGATTACTCAGTAATTGGGGCAGAGCTTCCCACCTTGGCAGTAATTTCTCAACCACTTCATATGTATGTTGTTCTTCTTAGGACAGAAATTGACATACATGGACTTTAAAGTCATTAGTATAATTCTAATGGAGGGATCTGAAAAAAATCCTTTTATTGTGGAAATTTTTTTAACATTTTAAAAAGTGGAAACAGCGATATAATGAATCTCCATTACATATATTTAACTTCAGTAATATAACAACATTATGTCAGTTCCAAGAGGAATTTTTAGCAAAGAACTTTTAAGGCACACACAATTCCCTTCCTTAATACAGACAGATGATCTGTTTTTCAGAAGAGAGATATCAGCCTTAGTGTACCTTGTGTTAGTAATCACAACCTGTTCATTTTGATACCTGCAAGAAGAGTAAATACATGACACGAAGGAGCAGTGATGGAGTGGAGCCAGCCAAAACATTAGACCCTGACCATCTTACTTGCAGTCTTTCAACAGCCATGTTTGCCAGTCTCCCTACCACCACTCAGTACCACCTACCTTGCTGACGTTAGACTGACCTTTTAAAAATGACTTGGTGGGGGAATAGAAGCTCATTGCATTTATCTTCTGTTTAAAACCTTCTCTACCTATAGAGTAAAATCCCAAACCATAGACTTTCATTCATAATCTGGCTCCAGTCTACCTTTCTAGCTTTCTCTCCCACTCTCTTCAAATTCAGCTTTTTTTTCTTAGAATACCCAATCCATTTTAAGATTTGTACTTTTCAATATCCAATTTAGATTTCATCTTGTGGATGAGACCTTTTTAACTACCCAGAAAAAAATAGTAGTTCCTTTGTTTGTTTCTGTTTGTGTGTGTGTGTGTGTTTTGCCACTTAACTGAGTTGTATTTATTAAAGTTTGCTTCCCTCCCCACCCTCCAGATCACCCTCCAGAAGACAGTGATCTTCTCCAAAGCAGAGGTTATAGCTTATTCTTCTTTGTATCCTAACACTTCTTTGGTGCTCACAGCAATGAAACTATGTGTTGAATGGATGTTCATACTTCTAGCATTTTAGAGTCTAATTCCAACACAGGTTCTCTCCAGATGAGAGTTCATTAAAGTTTAGTTTTTCAGTCTGTTTTGTAGATTAAAAAGGTTTTTTTCCTCCCCTTGTTGGGGACTTTCATTAAAATTTCTAAAGAGAACCTAAGTTCTATAGCCTTTTCCTTAGGAGGAAGTATGCTTTGGTAAACTAAAATAGAGTATCCATCTTCAACAATCCTCTAGTAAAGGTAAGTAAAATCTACTTTCATTATTCTTAGTTTTTTGCTGTTGTTGAACATTGTGGTTTTGTGGGACTATGAAGCAAAATGGAGTGGAATAGATCTGTGCCTTATTGTTGCTTATAACAGCCTTGACCAATTTTTGATGTATTTCAGCTCATGGAATGCTGTGTAAATGCCCTGGTGACATCCTTTAAAGAGACTATCTTAGCAGAGTGCCAAGGCATGATCAAGAGAAATGAAACTGAAAGTAGGTAAAACATCACATAAAGTTCTCATACTCTTTTAAGAGGATATCTTTGAAGCACATCACTTTTAATAAATTGCTGTTAGGTCATTCTTTTATACATAGGTGTTTTTGTTATCGCAAACTGCGTAAAGAAAATGATAAAAATATTTAGCATAGTTAGAAACACTGTAAAGAAAATCTTCTTTATAAACTTATATTTTAAGCATTTCTCCCCCTTAGGTATCAGTATGTTTGTGTGCGCTCACGTGCGAATTTCAATTTGTTCTCAAAAGTAGGACGCTACGTTTAAAGGCTAATTTAAATGGTAAACGTATGGTATAGGATAGAATTAGGTATTTTGACTTTTGTGTGGAACCTTGTGGCAAATATTTTTCAAAAGCAGTAAAACATTCTATGTTGGTAATCTTCATCCCTCTCCCCCGAAATATCTTATAATTTAAGATTTCTGAATTGTATTTTTTATTACTTACATGTTATTCTTTTATTACTTAAATATGATAAAGTTCTGTTTTGGGAGGTAGCAAGTACATTAATACCAAAAAGCATACAGTAAAAATTACCCATATACTTACTACTCAGAGACAACCACTTTTGACATTTTGATGTATTACTCTCTAGATTTCATTGCATAAAATTGCAAGGTCCTATTTAATCTCTAGTTGTCTTTCAAGTACGTTTTTCAGTTCACTTAAGTGTTACACTCTTCAGAAGTATTTTGGAGTAAAAACAAGTTTATCATTTGGCATAAGTGAAATATTTGAATTTCTGTATGCCAGACTAGGTAGAGTTATGTCTGATCAAGGTGGACTCCCTTCAGAAGGATTTATTTAGTGGTAACCATTCTGTGAGGTAAGATTATTGTGAAGGTCAGTTAAATGGGATAATAGGAGAAAGTGCTTTTTGCAAACCGAAAAATTCTTTATGAATACAGTTTTATATTACCTTGTTACTCTGAACAATCTGAGGACATTATTTTACCCCTTAGTGATGTGACTGTGTATTGTATATTTAACATTGCATCTACTTTATGAAATGTAACTAATTTTCTGTGTAAACTTTTGTATTTCTTAGAATAAATATATTCCATTGCATTGAAGGTCAAATGACTCACCTTTTAAGAGGAGTTGGGTTTTGCAGTGTGTGATCACTTTAATTAGAGTTTCTTTTAAAAATAATTTTTGTCAGACTGATATGGTAGATCAGGAAGTTATAGTACTTAACGATAACAAGTCCTAAACTAATTGCACCCACAGAATACTATTAAAGCTATCAACTTCCAGCTAATATTTCCCCACACTCTTATTATCATAGGCATTCTAGATCCATGATACAAATCAAAGAGAAAGTCTGTTCTGATGGATGAAATGATTACATGGGTGTGTTCTGTCGTTTCAGAATTACATTTGATGTTTTCATTAATGGACAAAGTTCCTAATGGGATAGAGCCAATGTTGAAAGACTTAGAGGAACATATCATCAGTGCAGGCCTGGCAGATATGGTAGCAGCTGCTGAAACTATTACTACTGTAAGTTCTCCTCAATGACAATGATAGATATATATCAAAGTTATTTTGTAAATGCAGGGTAAGGTATTTAAAATCGGGTATTTTAAATTGATGGCAAAACAGTAATGTTGGAACACCTTTCTTAATAAGAAAAAAATATTTCAGAAAAGTTACCAAATTTTAAAGCTATAGTGTGTTATGAAAATTATGTTTATATTTTCTCATTTTTTGTTTTTTTTTTTAAACTCAGTATATAACATTTTATTTTTAGGACTCTGAGAAATATGTTGAGCAGTTACTTACACTGTTTAATAGATTTAGTAGACTTGTCAAAGAAGCTTTTCAAGATGATCCACGATTTCTTACTGCAAGAGACAAGGTATATATTCCTGTATGTTAACACTTGTCATAATTTAATTTTAATAAGAAACTTGCATCATTATGCTATTAAATTGCAAACTAAAAAACCTAGCAACTCTGATTTTTCATCAGTGGAGGGCAACCATATTTTATTTGGTTTCTTATATGCTTTTGTAAGCATTGGGTATGCTTGTGAACCAGAATTTAGCTAGAAAGTTGCTTTCTTAATTTTTCAAGAATGCTTCCCTGTTTTTGAATATTATTGATTATTGAATTCTTATTCATTCTTCCTTTAAGACTCAGCTCAAAGTATACTTCTCCTGGAATTTCCTTGATACTCTGCCTCCCCCCACATCCTATCCCAAGCAGAATTGATTTCTCTGTCCTGTTTCCTTTCATAGGGCTCTTGTGAGAGTTGTATCACATTTATTCTTGCTTTCCATACCTTCTTTCCCATCATTATAGTCTAGGATAATGATAATGAAACAGTATTATCCTTAGAGTCATTATCTTTTTATTTTTATTATTTTAAAATAAATTTATTTATTTTATTATATTATTTATTTATTTAATTTTGGCTGCGTTGGGTCTTCATTGCTGCACGTGGGCTTTCTCTAGTTGCAGTGAGCGGGGTCTACTCTTTGTTGTGGTGCACTGGCTTCTCCTTGAGGTGGCTTCTCTTGTTGCGGAGCATGGGCTCTAGGCGTGCGGGCTTCAGTAGTTGTGGCGCGAGGGCTCAGTAGTTGTGGCTCACGGGCTATAGAGCACAGGCTCAGTAGTTGTGGTGCACTGGTTTAGTTGCTCCGCGGCATGTGAGATCTTCCCGGAGCAGGGCTTGAACCCGTGTTCCCTGCATTGGCAGGCAGATTCTTAACCACTGCACCACCAGGGAAGCCCCGTATCTTTTTAAATATCATAAACCTATCACTAGAATTACCATTAGTTTTTCCCCCTCTTCAACTACCTTTCCTTACTTCCCAAGTGGAATTATTTTCTAGACTCTAAAAACACAGTCAACTTTCTCCAGTAGCATTTTTAAAAAATTACTGTCTACCTTTAGATAAATATTTGGGTAGAAAGAAAGGTAGATAGGTAGGTACATAGGTAGATAAAGTAGGAGAAGGGTTAAGGGAGTATGGCGGTAATGAGGTCATTTGAAATATTAAATTGAATGGCCTGCAAAGGGCTTTATATGAGGTGACATTCAAATCAAGATTGAAGTTGATTAAGGAATATGTCATGTGGCTCTCTGAGGGAATAATACTCTAGCCTGAGGGGAGAGCAAATGCAAAGCCTCTAAGGCAGGATTATACCTGTCATGTTGCAGAACCAGAGAAGAAAGAGATTGTGGCCAGAGTGGATTGAGTGAGGGGGAGAATAGTAGAAAATCAGAGATAAGTAGTCAGAGATAACAGGAGGCCAGATCATGTAAGACTGAGCCATGGTAAGGAGTTTCATTTGTACTCTGAGTAGGATAGAAAGTCATAGAAAGATCTTGAACCAAATGACAGGATCTGACTTACATTTTATCAGGATCACCTGCCTGCTGCAAAAAGAATAGACTGAAGGGGGCAAGAGAGGAAGCAAGGAAATGGGTTAAGAATCTATTTAAGTAATTCAGTTAAGTAATGATGGAAGCTCTGCCCAGAACGATAGTAGGTGAAGGTAGTCAAAAGTGGTTGGATTTTGATTATATTGTAAAAATAGGCTATATAGGACTTGCTAATGGAATCAGATGTGGAATGTGATAGAAAGAGATCAGTGAAGGATGACACTCAGATTTTTGTTCTGATCAATTAGAAGTATATGCTTGCTGAGGTGAGGGAAGATGAAGACTTTGGGAGAAGCAGGTTTTGGGGAGATGGTTGAAGAGAGATTAGGAACTCAGTTCTGGACAAGTTAACTTTGAAATGCTTATTAAACATCCATATGGCAACATCAAATCTGGAGCTTTAGAGAGGGGACGGGCCTGCAAAATAAATCTGGGAGCTTCAGCATATAGATGGTTTTTAAAGCACCGACAGTGGCTATGATCTCCAAAGTAAGAGTGAAGATAGCAAAGAGAAGAGATCCAAGGACTGGTCTGGGGCATTTTAAAGTTAGTTATCATAACGTTAAGGAACCAGCCATCTTTCCTGAGGAGAGAGGCGAAATGAGTGGAATGACCAGGAGAGTGCTGTGCTAGAAAACAAGTGGAAAAAGCACTTTCCAGGAGGAGGGCAGGATCTGCTGTTTTAAAATGCTGCTGATAGGTCAGATAAGATGGGGATTAACCATTGTCTTCAGCAACATGGAGGTTGTGAGTGACTTTGACAAGAATCATTAGTTGGAGTGTGTGAAAGCCTGTTTAGAACAGTTTCAGATAAGAATGGTAGTAGAGAAATTAGCGACAGTGAGTTAGATAATTCTTCTAGGAGTTTAACTTAAAGAGAGAGAGAGAAATATGGGGCAGTAGCTGAAGGTGGACAAAGCCAAGAGAGAATTTTTAAGATTTAAAGAATAATATGTATGCATATTGAGGCTGTAGAAATAATGGAGGGGGGAAAATTGATGATACAGGAGAAAAAGGAGGGAATTCTGATTACTTCGGTTTTCTCAGTGAATTAGGAAGCCACATCATCAGCTGAGAGTATGCATGGGAGAGGAAATACTGGAGGTTTGAAGAGAAAGGAGGTGGTATGAAAATGTTTTCTAGGAGAGACAAGAGAAAATGTTATGGTTGTCAGGCAGCATTAATACCTCACTTGAGAATAATGATAATCATAACATGAGAAAGAGCATGTTGAAATCATTGTCTTGAAAAATTCTGTCAGGCCAGATACATCATTAAAAATAAAAACTAATTTGTATTTTATGTGTTTTTAGAATTATAATTATTTTAAGTATTAAAAATAATGTTCGTATCTTATTTTATATTATTTGCAGGCATATAAAGCAGTTGTTAATGATGCTACCATATTTAAACTTGAATTACCTTTGAAGCAGAAAGGGTAAGTCTTTTAAATCATATGTTTAAAATTCTTACATTAAAATTCTTAAATTTTTGGGAGTGTATTATATGTTATTGGATATGCAAAGTGCCCTGTTTCCCTAATCCTATCAGGTTTGTTTTTCATTTTTTTAACTTTTATGATTTTTGCTGCCTTTGATTATTAAAAATTCTGTCTTGATTTTAAATTTTATATTATCTCCTCTTATGACCAAAGAATGTTGACCTTATTTTTTTAAGTAAAAAGTTTCGTTCTTAATCTTTTTGAATCTCTTCTTGATTTTCCCTCCTCGTTATTCACCAGTTATTTTATAACCTACAAAAGCATAGAATATGACTCTATTCACCATAATGATTTTAAGGGAAATCAATTTTAATGTAAATTTTTATGTTTTTTTTAGTTGATCTCTCATTGGTGAGATCTCGTCTCAAGTAAGATAGATTTATTTGTGCTACTATTAGAGAAAATCTGAAAATGAAGTTAATGAAATATTAATTAATCTGAGCTAGTTATAATATCTTCAGAGTTGTACTAAGTAGTGTTAAAGGTTAATTGGAAAAACTTCTTTCTTAATCTTAAATAAATTTTATACGCAATGCTAAAATATTCAAAAATAGCATTTCTCAAGAAGGAAAAGTAATTGTTCAGGGCTTTGTTGTTTTTTTTTTTTAATCATTTTCATTTTGTATTTTTTTGAACCGTGTAAGTTATTTGAGTGCTGTCACAGTGGAAGACACCTGGGTCATACAGTTTTATTGGCATTGTTTAGAAAGGCATTTATTGTGTTCTCTTTATAAATATGAAACATATAACACTACATCTTGGAGATCTCTTCATATGAATACATAAAGGTCTTACTTATTCTCCACTACTCCCAGCATTTTTTAATGAAAATTTTCAAACTGAAGAGTAAAGTCACTCTATTGCTTTATTTATATGTATATGTATATTTATATGTATATTTATTTAAATGTATCTCCCTATACATCCATCAGTCAACTTTTAAATGCATTTCAAAAGAAGTTGCAAGCATCAGTAAACTTTGCTCCCTGAACACTTTAGCATGCAGTCATTAATTGAATTTTGTGTTTGTTTTGAGATAAAATTTACCTACAGTCATATCCATAAATCTTAGGTGTATAATTTTGTCAGATTTGACAAATGCCTACATCCCTATTAAGATACACAATATCTTCATCATCCTTGAGAATTACCTCATGTCCATTCCCAATCAGTCCCACCTCCTTCCAGAAGGCAACTATTGTTCTGATTATTTCAACATAGGTTAGTTTTGCCTGATCTAGGACTACATATAAATGGAATTCATACAATATGTACTTTTTGTGTATAGCTTTTTTCAACTCAGCATAGTGTTTTTAAGATTTATCCATGTTTTTTGTATCACAGTGGTTTGCTTTCCAAAGTGGTTGTACTGTTTTACACTCCCACCAGCAAAGTATAAGAATACCACTTAATCCACGTTCTTGCCAGTGTTTAGTGTTGTCATTTTAATTTTAGTCATTCTGGATGTATGTAGTATTATCTCAGTATAGTTTTGATTCCCATTTCCCTCATGTCTATTGATATTGAACACTTTTTTGGTATTTTTGGTACTCTTATTTTCTTTAAAAAGTGTTCAGATTTTTTGCCTGTTTTGTTTCTATTGCGTTGTTCCTTTTTATTAATGAGCTGTGAGTTCTTATATATTCTGTATGTAGGTCCTTTGTAAGATATATGCTTTTCTTTTGTGGATTTTGCTTTCTGTGTTTTGTCTAGGAAACCTCTGACACTAGGACAAGAAGATAACCTTCTGTTTTCTTCTAGAAGCTTTATAATTTTTAGCTTTCATATTTACATTTAAGAGCCACCTTAAATTGATATTTGCATATAGTGTAAGTTAGGGATTAAATTTCATTTTTTTCTTTTCTGTATGGATAGCAAGTGGTTTCATCACCATTTGTTGGAAATATTTCCCATTCCCTACTGGGTTGCTTTAGTGTCTTATGTGAAAAATCAAGTGACTTAAAAATATGTATGTTTTTCTGGACTTTCTATTCTATTCCATTGAATTAAATGGGTATCCTTTGGCCATTACAAACAGCCATGATTAATATAGTTCTGCAGTAAGTCTTTAAGTCAGCTGGTATAACTTTGTTCTTTTTTTTCCTTGAGTGCTTTTGATATTCTGGTATTTTGCTAGTATATAAAAATATGGTTGATTTTTGTATATTGATCTTACTTCCTGTTACCTTGTTAAAGTTATTAGTTCTAGTAGTTATTTTTTAGATTTCTTAAGATTTTCTATGTTAAAAATCATATAATATTTGAATAAGGCAGCTTTATTTCTTCCTTTCTCATCTTTATACCAGTTATTTCTTTTTCTGGATTGATGCACTGGCTAGGATCATAAGTACAGTATTGAACAGAAGTAGTGAGAGTGGGCATCCTTGCCTTTTTTGGCAAGCTTAGGGGAAAAGCCTTAATATTTTGTCATTAAGTACAAAGTTAGGTGAGGGTTTTTCATAGATGCCTTTAATTGGGTTTTTTTTATTCCTAATTTTCTGAAAGTTTGATAATGAATGGGTGTTGACATATTAAATGCTTTTTCTGTGTTAAAATGACCAGAAGGTTTTTCTTCCTTATTCTTTTGATGTGGTGAAATACACTGATTTAGGGGAGGGGAGTGGGGAGATAGAAGAGAGATTTATTTAAAGGAATTGGCTTATGTAATTGTGGGGGCTAGCAAATCCAAAGTTTGTAAGGCAGGCTAGCAGTCTGGAAATTCTTGGGCAGGAATTATTATACATCTTTGGGCAGAATTTCTTCTCAGAAAGAAACCTAAGGGAAACCTCAGTTCTGCTTTTTAATTTTTATTTTGTATTGACATATAGTTGATTTACAATGTTGTGTTAGTTTCAGGTGTACATCAAAGTGATTAAGTTATACATATACATATATCCATTCTTTTTCAGACTTTTTTCCCATTTAGGTTATTACAGAATATTGAGTAGAGTTCCCTGTGCTATAGAGTGGGTCCTGTTGATTTTATATTTTAATTTTTATTTTATATTGACGTATAGTTGATTTACAATGTTGTGTTAGTTTCAGGTGTACATCAAAGTGATTAAGTTATACATATACATATATCCATTCTTTTTCAGACTTTTTTCCCATTTAGGTTATTACAGAATATTGAGTAGAGTTCCCTGTGCTATAGAGTGGGTCCTGTTGATTTTATATATATACATATATATATATATATATATATATACCATATATATATGGTAGTGTGTATATGTTAATCCTAAACACCTGATTTATTCCCCCCCACACACACATTTCCCCTTTCATAACCATAAGTTTGTTTTTGAAGTCTGTGAGTCTCTTTGTTTTATAAATAAGTTTGATTAATTTTTTTTAGATTTCACATATAAGTGATATCATATATTTGTCTGACTTACTTCACTTAATATGATAATTTCTAGGTCCATCCATGTTGCTGCAAATGGCATTATTTCATTCTTTTTTATGGTTGAGTAATATTCCATTGTATATATGTACCACATCTTCTTTATCCATTCCTCTTTTGATGGACATTTAGGTTTCTTCCATGTCCTAGCTATTGTAAATAGTGCTGCAATGAACATTGGGGTGCATGTACCTTTTCAAATTATGGTTCTCTCTGGACATATGCCCAGGAGTGGGATTGCTGGGTCATGTGGTAGCTCTATTTTTAGTTTTTCAAGGAACCTCCATACTGTTCTCCATAGTGGTTGTATCAATTTACATTCCCACCAACAGTGCAAGAGGGTTCCCTTTTCTCCACACCCTCTCCAGTATTTATTGTTTGTAGACTTTTTGATGATGGCCATTCTGCCTGGTGACATTGTATTTTTGATTTGCATTTCTCTAATAATTAGTGATGTTGAGCAATTTTTCGTGTGTTTTTTGGCCATCTGTATGTCTTTTTTGGAGAAATGTCTGTTTAAATCTTCTACCCATTTTTTGATTGGGTTGTTTGTTTTTTTTGATATTGAGCTTCATGAGCTGTTTGTATATTTTAGAGATTAATCCCTTGTCAAGTCACTTCATTTGCAAATATTTTCTCCCATTCTGTGGATTGTCTTTTCATTTTGTTTATGGTTTCCTTTGCTATGTAAAAGTTTTTTAAGTTTAATTAGGTCCCATTTGTTTATTTTCGTTTTTATTTTCATTACTCTAGAAGGTAGATCCAAAAGAGATATTGCTGCAATTTATGTCAAACAGTGGTCTGCCTGTGTTTTCCTCTAAGAGTTTTATAGTGTCCAGTCTTACATTTAGGTCTTTAATCCATTTGGAGTTTATTTTTGTGTATGGTGTTAGAGAGTGTTCTAATTTCATTTTTTTACATGTAGCTGTCCAGTTTTCCCAGCACCATTTATTGAAGAGACTGTCTTTTCTCCATTGTATATTCTTGCCTCCTTTGTCATAGATTAATTGACCATAGGTGCATGGGTTTATTTCTGGGCTTTCTGTCCTGCTCCATGGATCTATATTTCTGTTTTCGTGCCAGTACCAGACTGTTTTGATGACTTTGGCTTTTTAATATAGTCTGAAGTCAGGGAGCCTGATTCCTTCAATTCCATTTTCATTCTTCAGGATACATTGATTTTTTTAAGAAAACATTTAACCAAGGTTGAATTCTTGGCTAAATTCTACTTGGTCTTGCTGTATTATTTTTTTTATATATTCCTGGATTTAATTTGCCAGTGTTTTGTTAAATATTTTTTGTCTATATTTGTGGATTTACCATTTTCTTTCTGGCCTTTGTGCCTTGTACAATTTTCATTTTTTTGATATTTGTCCTTTTCTGGTTTCAGGATTATGCTGGCCTCAAAAATTACTGAGAGTTATTCCCTCCTTTTGTATGTTTTAAAAGAATTAGTTTAATTGACATTACTTCTTCCTTAAACGTTTGGTAGAATTCATTAGTAAAACCCTTTGGGTCGGGAGTTTTCTCTGTGGGCAGGTACTGATCACAAGTTCGATTTCTTTAATAGACACAGGCTTTTCAAAATTTTTAATTTAATCTAGTTGTAGTTTTGGTGAAGTGGTGCTTTACAAGGAATCTTTTCTTCTCAGTTGTCGAAATAACGTACATATAGTTGTAAGTTTATTATCCTTTTCTCTTTGGAAATACATTAAAACTTTTTTTTCTGGAACCATTTGAGAGTAAGTTGCTCATTATTCCAAGTACACTAGTGTATATTTTCTACAAATATAATCACAATACAACTATCAAAGTCAGAAAATTGTCTTTGATGCATAATAACCATCTACTCCTCAGATCCCTTTAAATTTATTGACCATGTTGTATTTTTTATAGCAGAAGGATCCATTGCAGAATCATGTGTTGCATTTAGTTCTTATATTCCTTTTTCTTTGGTGTGGAACTATCTCTCTTTTGACTCTCATTATCTTGACATTTTGAAGATTACAGTCCAATTATTTTGTAGGATGTCCTTTAGTGTGAGTTAATCTGATGTTTTTTTATGATTAGATTCAGGTTTGCATCTTTGGCAGAAGTGAAAGTTTATTATTCTCATTGAATCTTGTTTTTGGCTGCGCCACATGGCTTGCTGGATCCTAGTTCTCCGACCAGGGATTGAACCTGGGCCCTCAGCAGTGAAAGCATGGAGTTATAACCCCTGGACCACCAGGGACTTCCGTCATTGCATCTTATCTGAGGGAGGGTGCATGATTTTGATTTATCCCAGTACTGATTTAGTTTAGTTTGATTACCTGATTAAGTTGGTGTATGCCAGACTTCTCCACTCATTCTTTTTCTTTTTGTAATTAAGTATTTTTTGACAGGTACTTTAAAACTGTAAAGATCCCATCATTGCTCATTAAATTTTCAGTTCGTACATTGATTTATCATCTCAGTATGAACTCATAGTTTACTATTTTTATTCAGTGGGTTATAATTTACTTTTTTTTTTGGTGGGGGTGGTGGGTTGCTGTGCTGCATGGATTACAGGATCTCAGTTCCCTGACCAGGGATTGAACCCGGGCCACAGCAGTGAAAGCACCAAATCTTAACCACTAGACCACCAGGGAACTCCCATAATTTACTTTTATTCTTTGTTTTGACTTTTAGATTATCCTAGATTTCACTAATGGGAGCTGGTTTCTGGGTCCTTTTAAAGTAAATTCTTTCTTTTTGGGATGTGAAGATTTCTGGATTCATCTTGTACTTTCCCTTGCCTAGCCTCAGGGTTAGCCATTTTTTCAAAAAGCTCTAGTTGCTTTTAGTGGACGTTGGTATTTAGTGGACAAAATCTGGTGCTAGGTGTATTCATTGCTGTTGTGGTGTCACTGCTCCTAGAGCCTCTCAGTGGACAAGCTAAAGGTACACATATGCATTTACAACTATAATACCTGGCCTTGTTTCTTTGTGGATGCATTCCTCACCCTGCTGAGGCTCTGACTCCCCAGACTGGGCCACCCCCTACATGAATGCCTTCCTCATCCAACTGGAGCCTTAATGCCTCCCATTGTAGCTTCTCCTTGCCTGGACACCCTCCTTACCTATTTGGTCTCTTCTCTCATACTCCATACATGGCCACTCCTTCATGTCAACACTCCCCTTATCTGTTTGGTCTTTGATGCCTGGATGCTAGGCCTTTCTAGTGGCTCTGACAACTCATGCAAAGTTGCAGCCCTGCAAGGATGGCTCTTTTACTCTGCTTGGGCTTTCATGTCCTTGGTTAAGTTTATTTCTAGGTATGTTTTTCTTTTGGATGTTATTATAAATAAAATTGTTTATATAATTTCCTTTTGGATTGTTCATTGCTGGCGTATGAAAACACAACTGATTCTTGTGTGTTGATCTTGTACCCTGCAACTTTGCTAATAAATTCAGTCATTGGCTCTAGTAGCTTTTCTGTGGATTCTTTAATACTTTATATATAGAAGGTCATGACATCTGTGAATAGAGATACTTTTACTTCTTTCTTTCCAATTAGGATATCTTTATTTTTCTTGCCTAATTGCTCTAATTAGAACTTCTAGCTCTAGATAGAACTTCTAGCACAGTGATGAACAGCAGTGGTGAATGTTGACATCCTTGTCTTATTCCTGATTAGTATGTTAGCTCTAGTTTTTTTCATAACTTTGTTATTCTTAATAGCAGTATGGTGTTATGTCTGGTACATATAGCATAGTTTATTTAATTGATCCTTTATTTCTACACTAAATATTTTCTGATACTTTGCTATTACTAATAATAGTGCTCCAGTGAATAATATTGTACATTTGCCATTTTATATGTTTCTACAGTCTAAATTCCCAGAAGTGGGGATTACTTTCTCTTTATTTTTTTTATTCTAAGGTGACCAGGTCCTGTCTTTAGCTCCAGATTAAGTAGAAAATTTCTGTGGAATAAAATGAGTATTATTAGATGCTTCAGGCAGCAGAACATGAGTGTTGTGGCCGTTGGAGATGGTAGAGGTAATGTTCGAGAAGAATAAAGCTGCTAGTATCATCCAGGTTATTTAGGAGAGTCACTCCTGAGGAGGAATATAGTAGTTCATGGTGAGCCAGTGCTTCCACTGAGAACAATCAGGAAAATCAGGTAAATTTAGGAAATAGTCATTTAATATTATCAAAGAACTACAGAAGGAACTAGAACAAAATATTTGAATGTTATAGAAATGAGAGAGAACCTTCAGAAATTAGCTGATGCTTTGTAGCTGTGTTTCCCTGAAAAAAAGTAACTGAGAATCTAGGTTTCGCTCAGGCTGAGCAGTACTGCTGGGGGACAGTAGAGCTTTTGGTGGTCACATAGGACTAGAATGACAAAACTCAACTAGGCTCTCAAGTGAAAGCCCAGGAGGGACATTCCTTAGATTAAGTGGGTAACCAGAGGTAGACTGATTCTTACCAAAACTACAACCCATCCTTGAACCAAAATAGTTTGATTAGATTAAAGTGATCAGCTTCTGCCATAGCAGAACAAAGGGTGAACACACATTTTTTTTTTTAACATCTTTATTGGAGTATAATTTCTTTACAATGGTATGTGAGTTTCAGCTTCACAACAAAATGAATCAGTTATATATATACATATGTTCCCATATCTCTTCCCGCTTGCGTCTCCCTCCCTCCCACCCTCCCTATCCCACCCCTCCAGGCGGTCACAAAGCACCGAGCTGATCTCCCTGTGCTATGTGGCTGCTTCCCACTAGCTATCTACCTTACTTTTGGTAATGTATATATGTCCATACCTCTCTCTTGCTTTGTCACAGTTTACCCTTCCCCCTCCCCATATCCTCAAGTCCATTCTCTAGTAAGTCTGTGTCTTTATTCCTGTTTTACCCCTAGGTTCTTCATGACTTTTTTTTTCTGAAATTCCATATATATGTGTTAGCATATGTTATTTGTCTCTCTCTTTCTGACTTACTTCACTCTGTATGACAGACTCTAGGTCTATCCACCTCATTACAAATAGTTCAATTTCGTTTCTTTTTATGGCTGAGTAATATTCCATTGTATATATGTGCCACATCTTCTTTATCCATTCATCCGACGGCGGGCACTTAGGTTGTTTCCATCTCCGGGCTATTGTAAATAGAGCTGCAATGAACATTTTGGTACATGACTCTTTCTGAATTCTGGTTTCCTCAGGGTATATACCTAGTAGTGGGATTGCTGGGTCATATGGTAGTTCTATTTGTAGTTTTTTAAGGAACCTCCATACTGTTCTCCATAGTGGCTGAACCAATTCACATTCCCACCAGCAGTGCAAGAGTGTTCCCTTTTCTCCACACCCTCTCCAGCATTTATTGTTTCTAGATTTTTTGATGATGGCCATTCTGACTGGTGTGAGATGATATCTCATTGTAGTTTTGATTTGCATTTCTCTAATGATTAATGATGTTGAGCATTCTTTCATGTGTTTGTTGGCAGTCTGTATATCTTCTTTGGAGAAATGTCTATTTAGGTCTTCTGCCCATTTTTGGATTGGGTTGTTTATTTTTTTGTTATTGAGCTGCATGAGCTGCCTGTAAATTTTAGAGATTAATCCTTTGTCAGTTGATTCATTTGCAAATATTTTCTCCCATTCTGAGGGCTGTCTTTTGGTCTTGTTTATGGTTTCCTTTGCTGTGCAAAAGCTTTGAAGTTTCATTAGGTCCCATTTGTTTATTTTTGTTTTTATCTCCATTACTCTAGGAGATGGGTCAAGAAGGATCTTGCTGTGATTTATGTCATAGAGTGTTCTGCCTATGTTTTCCTCTAAGAGTTTGATAGTTTCTGGCCTTACATTTAGGTCTTTAATCCATTTTGAGCTTATTTTTGTGTATGGTGTTAGGGAGTGATCTAATCTCATACTTTTACATGTACCTGTCCAGTTTTCCCAGCACCACTTATTGAAGAGGGCAGTCCTTTATCCACTGTACATTCCTGCCTCCTTTATCAAAGATAAGGTGACCATATGTGTGTGGGTTTATCTCTGGGCTTTCTCTCTGTTCCATTGATCTATCTTTCTGTTTTTGAGCCAGTACCATACAGTCTTCATTACTATAGCTTTGTAGAATAGTCTGAAGTCAGGAAGCCTGATTCCTCCAGCTCCGTTTTTTGTCCTCAAGACTGCTTTGGCTATTCGGGGTCTTTTGTGTTTCCATACAAATTGTGAAATTTTTTATTCTAGTTCTGTGAAAAATGCCACTGGTAGTTTGATAGGGATTGCATTGAATCTCTAGGTGTGGAGTGGGTCTCTTGTAGACAGCAAATATATGTGTCTTGTTTGTAATGGAAAATAAACTAGTCTGGTGCCTCTGTGATTCTTTTTTTTTTTTTTGTCTTATAATTTTCTGCATACAGGTCTTTTGTCTCCTTAGGTAGGTTTATTCCTAGATATTTTATTCTTTTTGTTGCAATGGTAAATGGGAGTGTTTTCTTGATTTCACTTTCAGATTTTTCATCATTAGTATATAGGAATGCCAGAGATTTCTGTGCATTAATTTTGTATCCTGCTACTTTACCAAATTCATTGATTAGCTCTAGTAGTTTTCTGGTAGCATCTTTAGGATTCTCTATGTATAGTATCATGTCATCTGCAAACAGTGACAGCTTTACTTCTTCTTTTCCGATTTGGATTCCTTTTATTTCCTTTTCTTCTCTGATTGCTGTGGCTAAAACTTCCAAAACTATGTTGAATAAGAGTGGTGAGAGTGGGCAACCTTGTCTTGTTCCTGATCTTAGTGGAAATGCTTTCAGTTTTTCACCATTGAGGACAATGTTGGCTGTGGCCTTGTCATACATGGCCCTTATTGTGTTGAGGAAAGTTCCCTCTATGCCTACTTTCTGCAGGGTTTTTTTCATAAATGGGTGTTGAATTTTGTCAAAAGATTTCTCTGCATCTATTGAGATGATCATATCATTTTTCTCCTTCAATTTGTTAATATGGTTTATCATGTTGATTGATTTCTGTATATTGAAGAATCCTTGCATTCCCAGAATTAACCCCACTTGATCATGGTTTATGATCCGTTTAATGTGCTGTTGAATTCTGTTTGCTAGTATTTTGTTGAGGATTTTTGCATCTATGTTCATCAGTGATATTGGCCTGTAGTTTTCTTTCTTTGTGACATCCTTGTCTGGTTTTGGTATCAAGGTGATGGTGGCCTCGTAGAATGAGTTTGGGAGTGTTCCTCCCTCTGCTATATTTTGGAAGAGTTTGAGAAGGATAGGTGTTAGCTCTTCTCTAAATGTTTGATAGAATTCGCCTGTGAAGCCATCTGGTCCTGGGCTTTTGTTTGTTGGAAGATTTTTAATCACAGTTTCAATTTCAGTGCTTGTGATTGGTCTGTTCATATTTTCTATTTCTTCCTGATTCAGTCTTGGCAGTTTGTGCATTTCTAAGAATTTGTCCATTTCTTCCAGATTGTCCATTTTATTGGCATAGAGTTGCTTGTAGTAATCCCTCATGATTTTTTTTATTTCTGCAGTGTCAGTTGTTACTTCTCCTTTTTCATTTCTGATTCTATTGATTTGAGTCTTCTCCCTTTTTTTCTTGATGAGTCTGGCTAATGGTTTATCAATTTTGTTTATCTTCTCAAAGAACCAGCTTTTAGTTTTATTGATCTTTGCTATTGTTTCCTTCATTTCTTTTTCATTTATTTCTGATCTGATTTTTATGATTTCTTTCCTTCTGCTAACTCTGGGGTTTTTTTGTTCTTCTTTCTCTAATTGCTTGAGGTGCAAGGTTAGGTTGTTTATTCGAGATGTTTCCTGCTTCTTAAGGTGGGCTTGTATTGCTATAAACTTCCCTCTTAGAACTGCTTTTGCTGCATCCCATAGGTTTTGGGTCGTTGTATCTCCATTGTCATTTGTTTCTAGGTATTTTTTAATTTCCTCTTTGATTTCTTCAGTGATCACTTCGTTATTAAGTAGTGTATTGTTTAGCCTCCATGTGTTTGTATTTTTTACAGCTCTTTTCCTGTAATTGATATCTAGTCTCATAGCGTTGTGGTCGGAAAAGATACTTGATACAATTTCAATTTTCTTAAATTTACCAAGGCTTGATTTGTGACCCAAGATAATATCTATCCTAGAGAATGTTCCATGAGCACTAGAGAAAAATGTGTATTCTGTTGTTTTTGGTTGGAATGTCCTATAAATATCAATTAAGTCCATCTTGTTTAATGTATCATTTAAAGCTTGGGTTTCCTTATTTATTTTCATTTTGGATGATCTGTCCATTGGTGAAAGTGGGGTGTTAAAGTCCCCTACTATGAATGTGTTACTGTCGATTTCCCCTTTTATGGCTGTTAGTATTTGCCTTATGTGTTGAGGTGCTCCTATGTTGGGTGCATAAATATTTACAATTGTTATATCTTCTTCTTGGATCGATCCCTTAATCATTATGTAGTGTCCTTCTTTGTCTCTTGTAATAGTCTTTATTTTAAAGTCTATTTTGTCTGATATGAGAATTGCTACTCCAGCTTTCTTTTGGTTTCCATTTGCATGAAATACCTTTTTCCTTCCCCTTACTTTCAGTCTGTATGTGTCTCTAGGTGTGGAGTGGGTCTCTTGTAGACAGCAAATATATGTGTCTTGTTTGTAATGGAAAATAAACTAGTCTGGTGCCTCTGTGATTCTTTTTTTTTTTTTAATTGAAGTACAGTTAATTTACAATGTTGTGTTAATTTCAGGTATACAGCAAAGTGATTAAGTTATACATGTATATTTTTTTCAGATTCTTTTTTCCTGTAGGTTATTACAAAATATTGAGTATAGTTCCCTGTGCTATGCAGTAGATCCTTGTTGGTTATCTGTTTTATATATAATAATGTGTATATGTTAATCCTAAATTCCTAATTTATCCCTCTCCCCCTTCATGATTCTTTTATATGCAGTGTGTAGTATTCAGTACCTTACAGTCCTGTGATGGCAGAGAAATTTATGGTCAACTAAGAGAAAAATAATTTCAGAAGCAGACTCTCAGGTGATCCCACTATTGGAGTTAGCAGATAAGGACTTTAAAACAATTAAGATTAATAACTCAAGCACAGTAATATATCACTCACGCCCACTAGGATGGCTAAAATTAAAAAGACATTAACAAGTGTTGGTGAAGATGTGGAGAGATATTGGGATCATTATAGTTGGTACACAGCTACTGTGGTAACAGTTTTGTAGTTCCTCAAGAAGTTTAACATAAAGTTAACATGTGACCCATCAGCTCCACTCCTGGGTATATACCCAAAAGAAATGAAAACATATATCTACTCAAAAACTTGTACATAAATGTTCATAGCAGCATTATTCTTAATAGCCAAAAAATGGAAACAACACAAATGTCCATTATCTGATGATGGATAAGCAAAATGCAGTATATCTATGTGATGGAATTTTATTTAGTCATAAAAGGAAAGAAATTCTGATACATGCTACAACTTGAGTGAAACCTTGAGATGTGAAATAAGCCAGACACAAAAGGACAAATTTTTTATGATTACACTTATATGAAATATCTAGGATAGGCAAATTTATTGACTCAGAAAAGTACAATAGACGTTACCAGGAACTGGGGATAGGAGGGAATGGAAGGTTATTGTTTAATGAGTACAGGGTTTCTATTTGGGATAATGAAAAATTTCTGGACATAGATAGTGATGATATTTGCAGAACATTGTGAATGTACTTAAGGCCACTGAATTGTACACTTAAAATGGCTAATATGCTAAATCTTTTGACCATGATAAAAGGACAATTTTTTTTAAGGAATGAATGGATATGTGCTATGATCTGGATGAATCACAAAAACATTATGCTAAGTAAGAGATACCAGTCACAAAAGGTCACATATTGTATGCTTCCATTTATATGAGATGTCCAGAATAAGGAAATCCATAGAGACAGAAAGTAGATTAGTTATAACTAGGGACTGGGAGGGAGGGATAGCTGGAAAATGAGATTTGACTACTAATGAGTATGGGGTTTGTTTTTGGGGTAATGAAAATGTTTAAAATTTTATTTTGATGATAGTTGAACAACCTTGTGAATATACTTTAAAGAAACATTGAATTACACACTTCAGATGGATAAATTGTATGGTATGTGAATTATATCTCAGTAATCTTAAGTATGTCATGAATAATAATGAGTAAGTAATGCATATTAATAGACAAATTGGTGGAAATTGTTACCTGAGAAAACATAAAATATCTATAGCAATATGTAATTGGAATCATAGAGAAAGGAAAAGGAGGCATGAGCTATTGACCAAACTATTTCCAAATTGCCAAAAGATGCCAATTTCTGTATTCAAGCAACTCTTTGAATCTCAAGCATGATAACTACAAATTAAACCATTCCTAGGTACATCATAGTAAAACAGCTAAAAACTGGAAAAAAAACAAAACAAAACACAAAAAGCCAGAGATCGGGGGAATGACACAATACCAAAGAAACAACAGTAAAAGAAAACTGTCTTCTCAACCTGTTGAATTGGAGGAAAGGAGATTAGACCACTGCAGTTATTACAGAAGTTCATATAGAAGCTAGGTATTGTCAATGTGAATAGATTGGAGGAGATGGATAGATTCTTATGAAGTAAGTTAGTGGTCTTTAGACTTGCTATATCTACCTCGAGGGATACAGAAAGAATTCCCAAGAGTATGCCAGTGTAGATACTTCTAAGGAAATCACTTTCTAAATCCTCAATTTCCACATCTACTTTTTTCTGAAATTGATCCCTCTGGTGGAAGTATTGCAGTTTCTCCTTTCACTTCTCCTTTCCAGAATTACTCTTCCCTATTTTGTAAAGAAAGGCATATCTCTCTTCATTCTTACTATGGTATGTGCCTTGAATTGTAAAATGCCTCCAAGTCGTGTAAGAAAGGAATATTTTGAAATACTGGTATTGTTGTACAGAAAATGAATTTCTAATGACTAGATGTTATATCCTTTTGCAAAATGGTTTCTAATTATTTGCTTTCAACACAATTGTTGGCTAAGTTGATCCATTATTAAAAAATAACTTTTTTTTGTTAGATCAGTATATGTTTTTTTAGCAAATAACTCAGGAGGTGCTCAATGAATTGAGTAACATTATAAGAAAAACTTCTTCTAGTCCTATCTATTAACTTAATGTGAATAAGATTTTTTAGGGAAAAGACATAAATTTACAAATACAAAAAGTAGAAGTAAAATTGATGATTTCCTGCATTCATAATTGGGAGGGGAAAAAAGTTTCATCCACTTCATAGACAAAATTTTGCATGTGCATATGTTTTATACACACACAATATAATTATGTTGTTTTGTTAAGTCGTGTACTTATAATAATTTGGACAACTCATTTCTGATAACAGTTGAATTTTATCTATACATAAGAAGTTTTAAAATGTTGAATTTAAATTTATTTACATAGTTTAGAGAAGTGGGATAAAGAATAAATGAAAGACTTTCAAACATTAAATACGATACACTCGTTTTAAAGTTTTGTTAGGAAAGTGAAATAGAGATGTAAGTTCATTGTTTAAGGAAAGTTTGTTTACAGTTTTTAATGAAGGATGATATATGTCATATCATTGTGAAATTTAGGTTACATTTGATATGTCACAAAGAGTGAAGTAACAGTTTTAACATAAATTGATTGATGTTCTGAATCAGATCGTGAAAAACAGGGGAGAATGCTACTTGTGTGACATCTTGCAAATAAATTGAGCACTGAGTGCTTTAAAAAAAAAAGTTTTAAGTGTTAACTTATAAATATGCAAGGATTTACACAGTTTTTCAAAACTATTTTAGAAGCATCTTAATAAAATCTTTTAAAGATCATTGACAAAGCTGCCACTAGAGTGAGGCAAGGTGGCACATAGGTTACAAAATACAAGGAGGTCTCACTCTCAGTGTTCTCCAAGTGCACTTATGGGAACCTAAGAGTGAGTGCCTCCTTAAACTATGCACCCTAGATGTAGACTTGCTTACCCTAGTCTCACTGGATCTATACAACATAAGAAATCTGTGAAAAATTGGCTTTAGAAAAAATATTTGCAGATTCAGTCATTTTCATCAACTGCTTTTAATTTGTTTTTTAGGGTGGGATTAAAAACTCAGCCTGAATCAAAATGCCCTGAGCTGCTTGCCAATTACTGTGACATGTTGCTAAGAAAAACGCCATTAAGCAAAAAACTAACCTCTGAAGAGATTGAAGCAAAGCTTAAAGAAGTGGTACATAAAATTTTTTTAACTTGAAATTTTTAAATTATCTTCGAATTTGTGTTTTGCTTATAAGGCTTTCTGTGATAGCCTCAGTTTTTTTTTTTTAACGTATGTCTCTAAGCAACTAATATTATGAAATTTTACCAGTGCAAGATCTCTATAGAGCAGTTATTTTTCTTACTGAAAATTTCTATTCTGTAGCTGCCAGAAAGGGAAATAGTATTTAATTCTTCCCCTTTCTTGATTATTTTTAAAAGTCAGTTAAATTCTAGCTCGTATTAAAGGACAAAAAAAGGGAAAATGGAGCTAGCTGGTGGTATTTGGAATGATATTTGAGAGACCAGGAGTTTTTCACTTCTTTCTTTTTGTGAGAGCCCAAAATAGATAGCTAGGGATAAATGAATGTAGATAAAAAGTTAGTTGCTTTCATATTTATTTGTCTCTGCTTGTTATTGTAATATAAGCCAAGGACATCACATCAAAGAGGAAAAAATTAGTAAGTAAATATATAGAGAAAGTATAGACAAAGAGGGTTAGAGGGGGGAGTTCCATGGCAGTCCAGTGGTTAAGACTGCTTTCACTGCTGGGCCCAGGTTCAATCCCTGGAACTGAGATCCCATAAGCTGCATGGTGCAGCCAGCAAAGCGGGGGGGTGGAGTGGGGGGTGGTTAGAGAGAAGATTAGTGTCAGAATAAAGTGAAGAAGAAACGTAGAAGAAAAAAATGGGGAAGAACCATTGATTTTCATGTAAAGTTTTATCACATTTTATATTAAATCTCAAAAATTAATGTTTCTAAGAACTAAAAGGTTATTTGGTTACAGTCTCAAATTTGCTAACTTCTAAAGTATTAAAGTATTGTAGTATTTCAGGACTGGTTATTTTTCAGAGATGGGCAATTTAGTAAACCTCTGTATTTGCTTATATAAATTTCTGAATTTTGACAATTGGGGATGTAGAAAGGTCTAAATGAGAGGGATGGCTAAGAATGTATGTAAATTGAAAGTAACTTTTTTTTCTGTACAGCTCTTGGTACTTAAATATGTACAAAACAAAGACGTTTTTATGAGATATCACAAAGCTCATTTGACACGACGTCTTATATTAGACATCTCTGCTGATAGTGAAATTGAAGAGAATATGGTAGAGTGGCTAAGAGTAAGTAAAATTTTAAAAAATATTTGGTTTTCTTAAAATAGCACATGGTTCATATGTGTGCTTAAGTAATGCATTTTGTTGATATTGTTAATATTGAAGAAGTATAGAACGTTTTAGAAGAATATAGCATCAATTATATAAAATAAAGTATATTTTCTTAATGAAGACTTCTGGTGAAGCACCTTTGCTCTTGCTTTGCTTCTGTTGTTTCACTTTTTTGTATCTCTGCTTTCATTTGAACTGACCTTAACTAACGGACAAATCCTTTCATTTTTAAGATGTTTTTAGTACTAAATATTTAGCCATAGAGATGTTTGTATATAAATACATCTATTAAGGAAAAAGAACGAATAGGTAAAAGGTGATGGCTTATTTAGGTTAATCAATGCTAATTATGGCTAAATTCCCATGTTAACATATTTTATGTTTGTTCCTTTCAGTCCATTTTCATGGAATTTGAGTTATATTAGTATAACATAAATGAATGTCTTTCATTTATACATATGTTGTTATATATAATATTACATTAATATATAATAAAACCTCTATTATAATGTGTATAATTATATGTATTTTATATATATTTTTTTCATTTATATATGTGTATTTCAAATTAAAGATTTGCAGATAGCCCTGTTTTGCCTGGTAGTGTGGGATGGTAAAAATTACTGTTCAGGTGATCTTAATATTAACAATCACTGGGAAAAATTACTGCTTTGTGACTTCGAAATTTTTGTCAAAATATTAAAAACTTCTTATTATCAAAGTATATAGGAGAAAGAAAAAATTAGTAAAATTAATATGTATTTAGTACACTGTAATTTAAAACATAAACTTTCAGATTTAAAGTGTATTTCTTTGAAAAAACTGCTATTGCAATTTACATGTCTGATACTGTATCTAGAATATATAAAGAACTCTTACAACTCAACAGTAAAGACAACTCAGTTAAAAATGGGCAAAGAGGGGCTTTCCTGGTGGCGCAGTGGTTGAGTCCGCCTGCCGATGCAGGGGACACGGGTTCATGCCCCAGTCCGGGAAGATCCCACATGCCGCGGAGCGGCTAGGCCTGTGAGCTATGGCCGCTGAGCCTGCGCGTCTGGAGCCTGTGCTCCGCAACGGGAGAGGCCACAGCAGTGAGGGCAAAGAATTGGAATAGACATTTCTTTACAAAAGATATATAAATGTCCAATAAGTGTATGCAAAGATGCTCAACATCATTAGTTATTAGGGAAATGCAAATTAAAACCACTGAGATAGCTGAAAATTCAGACAATAACAGATGTTAGTGAGGAAGAGGAGAAATTGGAACCCTCATGCATTGCTGGTAGGAATTTAAAATGGTGCAGCCACTTTGGAAAACTGACGGTTCCTCAAAAAGTTAAACATAGAGTTGACCTGGCAATTCTACTTACTCCTAGGTAATCCCACTCAAGAGAAGTGAAAACATAATGAGCACACAAAAAATTGTACATGAATGTTCACAGCAGCATTATTCATAATAGCCGAAAAGTGAAAATAACCCAGAAGGTCAGTCAGCTGATAAGTAGATAAAATATGGTTTATTCATATAATGGAATATTTTTGGTAATAAAAATAAATGAGGGCTTCCCTGGTGGCGCAGTGGTTGAGAATCTGCCTGCCAATGCAGACGGCACAGGTTCGAGCCCTGGTCTGGGAAGATCCCACATGCCATGGAGCAACTGGGCCCGTGAGCCACAATTACTGAGCCTGCGCGTCTGGAGCCTGTGCTCCGCAACAACAGAGGCCGCGATAGTGAGAGGCCTGCGCACCGCGATGAAGAGTGACCCCCACTTGCCACAACTAGAGAAAGCCCATGCACAGAAATGAAGACCCAACACAGCCATAAATAAATAAATAAATAAATACATTGTGTATTATTTAAAAAAAAATAAAATAAAATAAAAAATAAATAAATGAACTGCTGATATATGCAACCATATAGATGTACTTTGAAAATATTATGCTAATAAGCAAAGAAGCCAGTTAGACCACATACTATATGATTCCCTAATACAAAGTGTCCACAGTAGCCAAATCTATAAAGACAAAAAATAAATTAATGGTTTTCAGGAATGGAGGAGTGGGGGAACATGGAGAGTGACTGCTAGTAAGTATGGAGTTTCTTTTGGGGATGATGAAAATGTTCTAAATTTAGATAGTGGTGATGGTTGCATAACTCTGTAAATATACTGAAACCTGATTAATTGTACACTTTAAAAGGGCAAATTTTGAGGTACATGATTTATATATCAACACTGTTACTAAAATGAAGAGTAGTTTGACTAGTACTTGCCTTCTTGTCATGTAACTTACAAGTTACTTAGTGAGCACCTTTTGTATACTTTGAAGAGTTCTCATACTCTGTAAGTTTGGATCAGCTTCCAAACTTGTCTTTTGGTCTTTCAAAGTCGTGAAAGTTTTTGCTGGCATCACTTCCTCTTCTTAATTTTTTTGTCACTACCACTTTTCTCATTTATGTTGATAATTTGCCTTCATTAAGTTCCTTGTACCTGCATGTTTAGACTCTTCAGCATTGGCGTTATCAACAAATATTACAACCACAGTTAGCTCTTTCTTCAGAAACTCCATTTATGTTCTATTTTATTTTCATTTCCAACATTATTCCCTTCCTTCCTTCCTTCCTGCCTCCCTCCCTCCCTTCCTTTTCTGTCCTTTCCTTTTCTTCTTTTTTTTTTTGGTGTACTTTTATCATCTTTCTTGACCAATACCTCTTTCAGTTGTCTGTTTTTGTAAAATGTCATGTGGATTTATCAGTGGAAGACATGGATGCAACAAAGCTACATGCTTTGCTGTCTGTGGGTGAACTGAATAAACAGATGACTAACAGATTTTGAAAGAAATATTGTGATTGGTCACTGATATGATGTGTTCTGTTATTTGTTAGTGATTTGTAGATTGAGGAGCTAGAAGTGAAATTTGTGCTTTATGCATAACTCACATTTAATATATAATGGTAATTGAAAGTTGAACATTGTTGGGGTACTGGTGTTCTTTTAACTGTACTGTGGTAACTGAAATTCATGCATATTGGAATCATGCACAGAAAGCCAGGATTGCTTGTATATTCTGTTTAGGTTCTAAGAATCAAATTTAATAGGTATTAGATTATAAATTAGATTATTCTATAAATATAAGAGAGAAGAAGAATTTTGTATTAAAGCATCTAAAACTTAGTTTTCCATTAAAATTTTGCCTAATAGTATATCACATTATTTATTATTTATTACTTCTTCTGTCTTTGGTTTTCATAGGAAGTTGGTATGCCAGCAGATTATGTAAACAAGCTTGCTAGAATGTTTCAGGACATTAAAGTATCTGAAGATTTGAACCAAGCTTTTAAGGAAATGCACAAAAATAATAAATTGGCTTTACCAGGTATTATTTTATAATTACATACATTTTTTTAAACATTTTACAAAAGAATATCTTTGTTTTCTAGTGAATTAAAAATAAAACTAAGCAGTAATAGAGACAAAGATGTTTCAAAGTCCACATTCCTTGAAAATATCCTACAAAGCAGAATTTACATTTACTAATTCTTATTTTGAAATAGAAAGACACTTTTAACAAAATCTTTAACATCTTATTTTTCACCAAAGCTTATCCTCTGTGTATGTATTTTGAATTTTACCCATTGTCAAGATTATTTGCTTTATATTTTCTGATATACTTTCCTATAGCTGATTCAGTTAATATAAAAATTCTGAATGCTGGTGCCTGGTCAAGAAGCTCTGAAAAAGTCTTTGTCTCACTTCCTACTGAACTGGAGGATTTGATACCCGAAGTAGAAGAATTCTACAAAAAAAACCATAGTGGTAGAAAATTACATTGGCATCATCTCATGTCAAATGGAATTGTAAGTAGATGGTGTGTTAGTTCAGATATTGGTTTGGCTGAAAGTAGCAGGACTCCAAATAAGATTTGTTTAAACAAGATAGATCTTTCCTTCTCTCACAAGTGAAAGTTTGAGCAGGTATAGTAGATCTGTTCCATGAAGTTGTTAGGGACATAGACTTCTGGTTACAGCACCATCCTTAAGGTATTCCCTTGCCTGCAGAATCCAGTATGATCCTCACTATGTCTGTCTTGCAGCCCAACAGGAAGGGAAAGATGTGAGGGTATAGCTTCCTTGAACGGCAACTTCTAGAAGTTTCCCCCATTATTTCCACTCAAATCTCATTGGCCAGAACTTAGTTACATGGCCACATTTTTGCTCAGGAAAGCTGGGAGGTGAGCCTTTATTCTGGACAGTCATTAAAGTCTGCTAAAATTTTTATTACCATGTAAGAAAGGAAGAATGGATATTGAAAGACAACTCGCAGTCTTTTTGTATATAATTTCATATAAGAGATATTATAGTAGATAGATGGTAATCATCATGAAGAGATTCTTATTTTTTTAACTATTTTATCTATTATAGATAACGTTTAAGAATGAAGTAGGTCAATATGATTTGGAGGTAACAACATTTCAGCTGGCTGTATTGTTTGCATGGAACCAAAGACCCAGAGAGAAAATCAGCTTTGAAAATCTAAAACTTGCAACTGAACTCCCTGATGCTGAGCTTAGAAGAACTTTATGGGTTGGTTTGTTTTTATGTTTTTTGTTTTTAACATTGCATCCTCTCACATAGCAGGAAACATGTGTTGGCTTGTGTTATAATAAATTTATGAATTCATAACACTCAAATGACTTTTAAGCAAGAAAAATACGCTACTGAGGTATTTATGGGAAAAAAATTGAAAATAAGCAAGTTACTAAGACAGAGAATGGCAAGAGAGAGAGAAAGAAAGAGATTGAGTTGGTGTTTAAATTTTGCCTGTGAAGAGCATGACCAAAGATTTCATATTGAAAATGTGTTCAAAGATTTTTATGATAACCAAAATTCTAAGAATAAGAAGACTTTGGTCCTTTTGAGGCCCTGTAAAATGTACTTATTAGCCTCCTGTTCAAAACTACATTTTAGCCCCTACTCCATATGCCTGTTAAAAGTTCCAAAATAAATTATTACCTAGAGAGAAACAGCTGGTTTATAACCGGCAATGTTTGCTGTGGTCATATATGACCAATCCCTCTAGTTTGTTGTTGTTGTGTTTTTTTGGTTGTCTTATTGTAAAGAGAGCATTTATTGCTTCCTCATAACCAACTCTTTTCTCCTCATTCTCTTTCCTCATTATGCATTTACATTGTTTGGAAGTACCAAATAAAATTTTGAATTATGAGTTTGTGCTCATAATTTTTTCTCACCTATATTGGTCATGTTGTAAAATTGATCTTGGTATTCCATAGTGTTTATAGAAGCTAATTGTTTTCTCTTTATTCTTCATAGTCTTTAGTAGCTTTCCCAAAGCTCAAACGGCAAGTTTTATTGTATGAACCTCAAGTCAACTCACCCAAAGACTTTACAGAAGGTACCCTCTTCTCAGTGAACCAGGAGTTCAGTTTAATGTAAGGTTTATGTTGATTGGTCTAAAATAAAAATACCTTATTTGAATTTTAATATTTTATTTTTAGCAAAATAATTTTCCTTACATGATATTTAAAACATCTGTATGCTGTAGATTTATGCCATTTAGTTGTTTATTAAACATATTCATGAACTAGAGATGTTTATTATTTCTTTACATATTTTTCATGGATACATTTTGGTGTCTGACATACTATATTGCTTTTCATCTTTAAAGTAAACACCCTTTTGCACTCTAAAGCAGCTTTATCCACACGGAGTACTGTTTCCTTTAGATCCAATTAGAAGATAATGTTGAATTACAACCCACATATCTTCAATTATCTAATCACTTTCATGGCAATATAAATTATATTAACTTTGTTATTATAGGGAGCATAGTCACACTTATTAACAGAGCTTTTATCATGTTTGAGGGAAATCATAGGGTTCATTTTAATAAAGCTACATGTTGGTTATTTGTTACTTTTCCCTTAAACAGTGTTGGATATTAATTTTTAGACTATTTCTAAATATATTCTCTTAGACATTGTTGCTATAATATGATGTTTAAAAAGCCTTACACTGTAAAATATTTGATTTAATGTTTTTTATAGAAAAAATGCAAAAGTTCAGAAAAGGGGTAAAATCAACTTGATTGGACGCTTGCAGCTCACTACAGAAAGGATGAGAGAAGAAGAGAATGAAGGAATAGTTCAACTAAGAATACTGAGAACCCAGGTTTGTAATATTAAGACACAATGTCTAAATTTTGAAAAATGTTGTTTCTTGAATCTTCAAATCTTTTTTTAAAATTAAAGGAATGTAGGTACTCACACTTTTCGTGCAGAGGAGCTAATTTTCAATTTACTGAAATATAAAAATTGTATTAGTAACATTCTCTTAGTTGCTCAAAGAGATGTCTATATGACTTGGTGGTCTCTGGTAGGTTCTGTTGGTTGGGCAGAAACCTTGGTTTTAGGTTATGCTTCTCTGACTGCATGTCAAAGAGAATAAATGTATATCAGCAACAAGTACAATTCTAGGATTGAGTATTTAAAATTTAATTTTAACACTTCTAATTCCATCGCAATGGGTAATTAGGGACACTTTAAAAAACGTATTTTAAAACTAGGATTATACCTTCTGAACATGATAAAGAATACCTATTGCAAACTAATGTATGACTGTTTTAACTTTAGAAATAGTCTTATTAAAACCAAGTTGTCCCACTTTTACTGTTTTCATTTAATATTGTTTGAAACTATTGGCCAATGCAGTCAAGCATGAAACAAAAAAGAAGAAAAGATCAAAATTTTTCACTTCTTGTAGATCATATAATATGATAAAGGAACAGAGAAAAGATAAATAAAAATCAAATGCTTTTCTATTTAGCAATAAATAAATAAATAAATTTAAGAAAATAAAAGAAGAAACCATAGAATTCACAGGCATTTCTTTAAAAAGCAGTGTGTTGGACCTGTATGAAGAGAGGGGCCTTCGCCTGAGAGATTCAAAAGGAGATTTGAATAAATAGAAAGATCATGTTCCTTTTTTTCTTACTAAATTTTTTAATTGAGGGATAACTTACATATAATAGAATACATATTTCATAGTTTTCAGTGTGTTTTGCTAAATGTGTATACCTGTGTGACCATCACCTCAATTAAAATATAGAACATTTCTATCACTCCAGTAATTTCTCCATGTCTCCATTCAGCCAATCTCCCCCTTCAACCCACCTGATTCCTATCACCATTGCTTTGTTTTGCCTGTTCTTGGTCTTCATATACATGGAATCAGACAGTGTATTCTTTGTATCTGGCTTCTTTTTAACATGAAATACCATTTGGTTTTTTGGGTTTTTGGGTTTTTTTGGCTGCTTTGGGTCTTCGTTGCTGTGTGCGGGCTTTCTCTAGTTGCGGTGAGCAGGGGCTACTCTTTGTTGCAGGGTGCAGGCTTCTCATTGTGGTGGCTTCTCTTGTTGTGGAGCACAGGCTTTAGGCACACAGGCTTCAGTAGCTGCAGCATGCGGGCTCAGTAGTTGCGGCACATGGGTCCTAGAGCACACGGGCTTCAGTAGTTGCGGCACATGGGCTCAGTAGTTGTGGCTCACAGGCTCTAGGGCGCAGGCTCAGTAGTTGTGGTGCATAGTCTTAGTTGCTCCGTGGCATGTGGGATCTTCCCGGACCAGGGATCGAACCTGTGTCCCCTGCATTGGCAGATGGATTCTTAACCACTGTGCCACCAGGGAAGTCCGAAATACCATATTTTTTAATGATAAGGCTGAATAACTTCCCATACTAGTAACAAGTCTACTGAATTTCGTATAAAAATTCAACTAGGAATATTTTTGGAATTTTAAAAATTGATTCTCAGTTTTATCAGAAAGAACAAATAGATGAGAGTAATTGAGAACCTTAAAAAAATAAGGTGTTAATGGTGGTGGAACTTGCCTTGCCAAATAGTAAAACTTATTAAAATATCTACAAAAATAAAATAGCATAACATACAGATTAATAGAAGAAAATAGCTCAGAATTAAAGCTCCTATATAAGTGTAGATGAACTTTGCAATAAAGGAAATAATTTCCATGGCCCATGAAAAGAGAGTGTATTATTCAATAAGAGATTTTGGAAACTTTTACTTCTGGGAGGAAAAAACATGATATAGTCTTAGTTTATGGCTATACCAGGATAAATACAGATGGATTAGAGTTGAGATATGAAGTGGAATAGGTATAGTCATACTATAAGATGTGCAAAGAAAATGAAGTTTTTTTGTTTCATCTAAAACTGATTCATAATTATGCTCAATCTGCTAATCCAAGCTATCCCTTTAGGTAATGCTCAGACTTATTTCTCCCTGATTCTACTCCACCCATCCCTGTTCTTTGCTGTTTTCACAGATGACATCTGCATGTGTTGAGGTTGAGAGAAATTCACTTGACTTCATAGTGACAGTGAAGGGATTGTCCTATATGTACAGTTGTAACAGTGTTCTAGGTTTTTGGTCTTGTCAGCTCTAGAGTGCTTTATCTGTCACCTATGGGAATTTGACTTTCTATTGCTATCTATTGCTGATGTCTGTAGCAGATGAACTAGGGTTTATTCTTTTACCAGTTGGTAAGGACCACGTGGCCTCTTTCCTGTTCTGGCTGCCTGTCCTCTGCTCTTACTGAGCTCTTGAGCCCTCTGAGCCTCTGCTACATCTTCTTTGTGGCCCTTGGCCTACATGGCACACTGTTATCATCTGCTGTTACAGGATCACCCTCTCCTGACACTGCAGGCCCTGTGGCAGGTCCATTGGCTCTAAACTATCTGTATCATATGGGAACTGAGAGAAATTCAGGAGTGCAAATTACTTCCATCATATCGTGCCACTTTTCAAGTGACCTCCAACCTATTAAATGGGACCAGGGCCAGAACCCCTCTGTTTTTCTCTTAACATCTCTAACACAGCCATCTTCACCTCTACTGAAGCTAGAATAGGAGAAATTGGAATATTTACAGTTGTTCCTCTCCTACTTACTGGTTTCTGTAATGTACAAGTGCCTGTAGGGGGACAGACTTTTTCCATCTTCTTCCTTTCTCTCTGGACCCTTGACATAAACCCCTGTGATCAAGAGCCTGGATCTGGATATACTGACATTGGGAGTAATTCACCTGACCTCCTAGTGGCAGTGTAGGAATCCTCATATCTGTACAGGGGAAGTTGAAGGTATACTTTTCTCACAGAGTAGTGCCTGACTCCCAAGCATATTGCCTTGTAGCCAAACTCCATTTTCAATGTTAAAAAGCAAATATTGATTCCTTTTTTTGTTTTCACATTTCTTTTATAATGAATTCTAACCTCCACTAAGGCAGATGAATGCCTTTTGTTGACTAAGCAGACACCTTGTACTGGAAAAGGCAAAAGAGAAAATATGTAGTAATTTTCTAATTTTCCTTATTAAAAGAATAATAATAAAGAAATCATCAAGGAAGCTATTGATAAAATTGATTTAGATGAAAAGTGCTTACTCCTACAGAAAGTTAAACCATTTAATTGAGTCAATACAAACTGAAGATACTTATAACAAGTACAGTTTATTAATCTGATAAATTTATAAAGAAGGTAATTATTAATTTTTGAAACAGACAGCAACTGGCCTCTACTGCTATACAAAGAAGTAACTGTGAATACAAGGGGAAAAGTTTGTGTAAGGGGTTTGTTGTATCTTAGTTGATAGTTGATTCTTAACACAATATCAGGTTATATACATATTGTGTTCACAGGTAAAATAAACTTTTTAAATGTACATAGTGTGGATACGAAGGAATGAAAGGAAATACACCAAAACCCTAGTTGTGATTTTCTTTTCATCAGAGAAGTTATGGGTAATTTTGTTTTTCCTCATTTTTTAAAATCTCCATAATATGCAGATTTTATTTTTCAGAGTGAAAAAAAGATACTGGTCTGAAGATTAATCTAGTGATTGCTAATCATTTGGATAGGTATTGGATAGAGGATAAAATACATTAAAAGTCATTTTTTGTTTTGTTTTACTTAAAATAATTTAATATTTCATTTTTATTTTTTCTTTTAGGAAGCTATCATACAAATAATGAAGATGAGAAAGAAAATTAGTAATGCTCAGCTGCAGACTGAATTAGTAGAAATTTTGAAAAACATGTTCTTGCCACAAAAGAAAATGATAAAAGAGCAAATAGAATGGCTAATAGAGCACAAATACATCAGAAGAGATGAATCTGATATCAACACTTTCATATATATGGCATAATTTTGAATATCATGGACAGTATTAAGAACCAAAATTTTGGAGTGCTTGGGCAGAAAGTTCTTACAGTTTGTGCTAGAGGAAGGTTTATTTGGACTTTGATTACATAAATATTAAAATCTCTGCCTTACCTAACAAAACAGCTATATTTTGCCAATCACATTAGTTAGCATGGTGGCATTCCCTTCATGTTGCACACTCTGTTTTAACAGCATGCCGTTTTGTGGAGAAACTTGCATTCATGAAGAGCCCATAATGAACTTTTAAAAATCTGATTTATACCCACCAGAAGAAATACAGTTGGGAAGGGTGAAAGTGGGGTTCTTGTTGCTTTTTTTTTTTCTTTTTTTTTTCTTCTTTTCCTCTCTTACAAAAATGTACTTGCACAAGGAAGGATCTTCAGATGTTTGTGTGCTGAAAAATGCTGTTACGTTTTGTTTTAAAAAATGCAATTAAAACTAGAAATAGCACTCTTGGTTTCTTTTGATCAAAAGAGTGAGCTGGTCTACACAACATTGGGACAGGGCAGATACAGGTGAAAAGATAAGTTTATAATAGTATCAAATTATATGTTCAAACACTGCTTCAGTATAGCAGCTGGATTTTAGTGGTGACTTAAAAATGGTATTAAATTTTTCCAACTAAAAAATGTTGGCTTTCTTTAAGCAGGAGACTACTGTCTTAGTTGTTTATTGTTAAATGATGAGGAGTTTTTTAAATCTTACATGGCTAAGAGAGCTTGTTTTGAAAAAGTGAAGCTCATATTAATTATTATTTTAATTGTTTAAAAAAATGCATGGAGATAGGTTGGTCGATTGCAGAGTCAAAACAGCAAAACAAGCATATTAAGTGTTTACTAAGACACTTAATATTTATATACTTAATATTTATTATGCCATATTCAAATTTATTAAAAACAAGACAAATCTCCTGCTTTAATATAATACAGTTATGTAACTGACCTCTTAATCTGTAGCATAGAAATATTTTGAAATTTTAGTCTCATGATTAGGGATTTATAACCTCAGGTTTCTGGAAAGGAAGACATTCTGTTTTAAAAAGTAATAATTAAGTATCAGTCACTTAGGAGGAAGAGAAAAACCACAACATAGACCTGAAAAGCATAAGCAAAATTGTTGCAATCTTAATATGAGCAGTAAACTTGCCAAATATATGTACATATATATTTATATATTTTAAAAATAAACATTTAAAAAATGTTCAGAAGGCAACACTTACCTTGTTCCTTTTAGTCAATCCAAAGTAGCAACTTACTAGTTGCTGGCAACTGAATACCCAGAGTAATGGAGATTTTAGGACTTGAGAACATGAACAACTTAAAAGAGAAAAACTTAGTCCCCATTGGGAAAGAATGGCTCAACATGGATTTCATTCATTGTGGTGCACATTTCAAATTTTCTTGCAAATTATTTTATATTTTATTTGATATTAAGTAATATTTTAAATTATTTTGATGATAGTAGGAAATGGAGTGCCAGAGTGTTGAAAGGCGTACAGTATTATTACAGAGTGCTTTCAAGAGCATTTCATGGAATCTGTCCCCAATCCCAAGAGACTTTGTGAGCTGCCTGCTGAAAGGAAGGACAGCAAATTTAAAATATTTAAGGTTTTGCTGGCTATAGTCAAAGGCCTATTCTGAAACTCATAAGAAATTGGAATTTTGTTTCTAATTTAAAATCTTACATTTGAGCTCTAAGGTAGCATATGTCAGTTATTAGACCAAGCATATTGTGAAGATTAAACTAAATTAGCGCTCACTGTTTTCTCTAATTAGATGACTGTTAACAATGGATAAATTCAAAATTTTTAAAAACTAATAATTTGGTAATAATTGTGGCCCTTATGTTTAACAGTTTGGTATTGGCATATTTGCTTATCTGATACAGGAGCGCCAAAGGAGGAAGCAGTGGAAAGAAAAATTACAGGCCATTTCTTAAAGTTTAAGATTTGTTGTTGTTTTAAACCAGAATAGTTCTCAGAACTTTTTTTGGAATTTCTAATCATTTTTTAGTCGTTTAAGAATGAGAGCCATGATGTTTTGATTTATAAAGGCAAATTTAATGCAAAAGTGGGTAACTCTAAATCCATAGCAAAGTTTTCTATTAAATTTTATAAATTTTTAAATTGCTAATTATGTTCTAATTGTATTTTGGGGAATAGAACAGCAACAAATACTGTAGACTTACTACAGTTTTCATCATTTTGTTCATTATGTATACAATTTTTGGTGTTTATGAAAACCATTTAGTTGACAAGGTGCCTATACCATTGTTGAATTTTCTTTAAATATATTTTGACAACAGATTTGCTAATTTAAAAAAAAAGGATCTGGAAAAAAACTACCAGCAATTTGCTAAAGATACAGAATCACAGTTAGTATCCTTTATTACTAAGTCCCTTTTCTCTAATGTGCACTTAAAATTAGTGCTGAGCAGGGATGAACTCTGACATAGTTAAGGGGAAAAATATATACATATATATGCATATATTTTTTTCATGAGCAGTATGGCAATAGGACACTTCAGAGGTTAAGATTTGAACATTCATCTTCTAATATAAAGGTTGAGCCATCTTGAAAATGTTAACCTTTATTGCCATCTCATTGCCAGATTAAGTAGATATGAAACAAAACTTACAAAGTGAAAATACAGAACAATTTTAATGCTTACAATGAGTTAAATATTTAGAGTATTACTGTTCTGCTGATTTAATGAGTGTCTTGAAATAAATTCTGAAGTCTTCCAATTTTTACATTTATTGGAGGGGTCCCTGCATTCTGGCAAACTTTATTTAAGTCTCTTTCTCTTATTTTGTGCATAAATGTTAAAATTTCCAAAAATGAAATGTTAGCTTTCTTATTTTTACCTTTTATTAAATTTAATACAAACTATGACCGGAGTAGTTTAAAAGTATTTTGTATTATTTGCAGTAGGATGTCATTGGCCCTGCTCAAAGGGCAAATTTTAAAAATTCAGTTTGGGTGAAAGTTTTGCTAGTTTTCCAGAAAGATTTGCTATCTTAAACTCAAGGTTGTTTTTTCTATTTTCATGTAAATGACTGGGATGCTATCTTATAAACTCTTCCAATGTCATGTTTGTGAAATAAACATTACAATGAGAGCTTTCCTGTCATCTACACTATATATGTTGTCTGGAGTGTTGAACAAATTTGAGTTCCTAAGTTGTATTCTATCCTCGTATATACAATTTTGAATGTGTGCCACTACATACTGAGATGATAATGCTGTACAATTTTAAATGGTAGCAGTTTCTGTATGCAGTAGGCTGAAATATTTTGATGAACTGCTTAATTTTTGGATTTTATTTTTTAAGTTGTATAATTTATTTTCTTGCAAAATAAAAATGTAATATAAAAGCTTTCACCTATCAAGAAAATGTTGATGTTCTACTGTAAAATAGTTTCTAAGAGTTTATTTAAAATTTTTATAATAGGTATATTTATATATTTAATTGTGAAATAGTAAATCTTAGCCAGCCTTAGGAATCAAAAATATGAAAAGTAACCCACTTATTTCTTTTAAATTTCAAAATCTAGTTCAAAATGAAAGCTAACAGGAATGTAGCTTTTCCATTGATGATGGCATAGGGCTATCATGCCTGGAAGAGGTCAAAATTTTCAAACCTGAAAGTGATTAATGCATTCATTCATCCGTTTAGATAGGTCATGTCATAACCAAAATTAAAATTTTATATCAGACAAAAGTAAAAAATATATCACAAATTATTTCATGTTTTATATATTTTTGGAATTTTGTGAATACTTAAATTTCAAAGCTAGAGATAGTTGTAATAAGGTTACGAAGATGGACTGTGTCTTAGTCTTGGTGGTTGTAACAAAGTACCATAGACTGCATGACTTATAAACCAACAGAAATTTATTTCTCATAGTTCTGCAGGCTCAAAGTCTGAGATCAGAGTGCCAGCATGGTTGGTTCTGGTGAGGAACCTCTTTCAGGTTGCAGACTGCTGACTTCTCACTGTGTCCTCACATGGCAGAAAGAGGGTTTAGAAAGCTCTGGGTCTCCTTTATAAAGGCACTAATCCCATTCACAAGGGCTCCACTCTCATGACCTAATTACCTCCCAAAGTAAAGGCCCCACCTACCAATAACATCACATTGGGGATTAGGTTTCAACATGGGATTTTTGGAGAGAGACAGACATTCAGTCTTTAGCACTTCATAATGACCCTAAAATCAACCTTGGACTTTCTGGGATTTGGAGGTGGGGGGAAATTGACTTGGAAATGAAGGCAGAGAAAAGTGTGGCCTCAGTTTAAGATTCCCCAGAAACTAGAAACAGGTTAGGCATAGAAACGGGCAGAAGCTTCTGGGCCCCTTATGTGCCCATGTCTCCCAAGGTGCTGGGAGGGGACCTAAGAGTTTTGTATTTGTGATTTATATTATTTTTCTCAAAGAGAATCCCCTAAATATCCAAGGTTGAATCCAGTCCTGCTAAAACTGAATGCAAAAAGAAACGTGTCTGGCACACAGAAGGCATTCAAGAGTGGATTGAGTGAATGAGGTGTGTGTGCCTGAGAACAGAGTAGTTTAATACTTTGTTTTAAATGGGAAGAGTTTATTTTCTAATTGCCTATTCTAGAAAATCAAATCAAATACGGACTTTGCATGTCACTAAACTTCTATTTTAACCAATGGACAGTCTGGAACAGGGGTCTTAGACTGTTGAGGAGTTACAGACTTTTATGAGCATCTGATTAAAGAAAAAGACATGCATATAAAGATACAGACAATTCTGTGTGTAAATTTTAAGTATTCCAGCACTCAAGATTAAAAATCTTTGATAGATCCCACAGTGAGTAAAGAGAGTAAGTAGCAGCCTGCTCTCTGAATTGGTAACAGCCTAATGTCACAAGTGCTGATTCAAACTTAGATCTATACTAGTTTTTGGCTGTTTTTATCTAAAGAATGACAGGAGACTTCCCTGGGTGTTATTGGGGTTTGCTATTTTCATTAATGATAAATGCAGTATTTTATTATTGTGGTTGCTGAAGCAGACTCATACTACTTAGATGTTTCTTTGACACTGGTTGATGGTTGAAGGGTAGCAGTGGGAACCAGGAAGGCAGAGAGGAAAGAGCCAACTTTGCAACAAGCCAGGTTTGAAAATTAACACTCCTGTTAAGAGACCACAATTATCATACCTCTAAGAAAGGGTGGGGCTTGGGACTACCTTTACAAGGCCCTTTTCCTATGGCTGCTAAGTGTGTAATTTTCTTTCCCCCTACTCTACCTTACTTCCTCCATTCTCAGCAGATGACCTTACTTTGGGAATATAAGCAGAGAAAATAAAATAAAGCTTTCAGGCATGTACTTTCATAACTTGCTTTCTCTACCTCTAAACTTTACCTCTAACAGTGCCCATTTTCATCTGCCTACCTATCTCAGAGGAAGGGCTGCCTCACTTCTCACTCGAGGCCAACTGTTTTTTTTATCTTTTCACTGAATTCTTTCTGCTTCTGTGTTTTGCTCCAGAATACCTACATTTCCTGTGTCTTCCAAACATCCTTTTATTATTTCCTCCTTAGCCTCCAACAGGGGTTCTCTAAAGTTTTGGTCCACAGACCAGCAGCATTATCATCACTCGAGAACTTGTTGGAAATGCAAGTTTTTGAGCTCCACCCCAGACCTACTGATTCAGAAAGTCTTCGCGGGGTGGGGTGGGGTGTCTCAGCAATCTGAATTTTAATAAGCCTTCCAGGTGATGCTGATGCACTAAAGTTTGAGAACCACTGGCTTACAAACATTCAAGTATCCGCCATCCTTAAAAAAATGCCTTCCCCTACCTTGGTCAAGTTATGACCTTGTTTTCCTCCTTCCTCCATTTTCTGCTAAACATCTTGAAAGAATAGTCCACAATCTGTCTCTGTTTCTTCTACTTAGTACTCATTGGCTTATGTCCCCACTGGTCCTCTTGCCAAGGTCATCAGTGACCTCATATTGCTTAATCAGAAGCTTATTTTCAATCTTTCTCTTACTTGACCTCCTTACAGCATTTGCACCTTGAACACTCCTGGTTATTGAATTTTGTTCATCTCTTGACTTCAAAGATACCATTCTTTCCTGGTCCCACACTTATCTCTCAGTTTTCTCAGTCTCATTCTCTGGCTCTTCCTCTGCCTGCACATCCCAGAATTTCATCTCCATTTCTACTCTTGCTGAGCTACATACTCTTCCTGGGTAATTTTATCTACCTCTGTGGCTTCAACCACCGTCTGCGTGTTGATGCTCCAGACTGTCTGCAACTGCTTGCAAGTTCAACATGTATTTCCAGGTATTTCTTGAACATCTCATCATCCATCACAGACTTGCTCCACTTAATAACTATCTCCATCTTCCAAGTTAGCAACCTTCATTTAACTGTCTATTGACCCCCTCCCCACACCACATTATTGATTCTAGTTATGTATTATCTCTAGAATCTGACCTTTGTTCGCCTTTACTTCTTTGTTCACTGAATGAATAAGAACATTTCATAGTATGCTTATACTAGGTGAAGTAGGTAGGGACTAGCTGTTGGGTTGCTTCTTAGCCTACGTTTGGAAGTAGACTAAGTGTACTGAGTGATAAGTAGTGGTCAGTAAGATTATGTTTGCTTTAAATCTGTGGCATTTCTGGACCACTGGCCTAGCTCTAATTTTTCTTTTAATTGAGCTCATACCTCAATGTCTGAGGCCTAAGACAACAGCAGATGTGAATTGGGTCATTCCTTTTAGCCTGTGGCTGAGGAGCCACTCCAAATCTAAAACATAAAAGCAGGAAAAGGACTTTCATCATTTAAAAAATTTCCCACATTTTTTAGTGCAGTTCCTTGCTCAGTTAGGGGCCCACTACTTGTAAAATTGAATTGAAAGGCTTGGGAGCCACTGTTGAACAGACCTCCTAAAGGTGGAGGAACATGTAACAAGCCCAAAAGTCATTCTTGGGACAAGTAGGACTTCTGTCTTACACTTACTAAGAACTTCCTAAAATATCTTCTTTTGTATCTTTTTGTTCTAAACCCCAAGATAAATCATATGAAAGTTATTTTTAGGAACTCTCTTCTGTTGCACCATCTTCCTATTGTAATCATTTTCTTGTTGAATACCTGTTGTCAAATGACAAAAATAGGACAATTTAATAACGAGTTTGATATCCTTTATTCAAGGGAAAACTTGTACTCCCCATGGATTTGGGGGAGTACAGTGCCTCACAGGCAGCGGAGTACTCTTGCTGAGGGATATGGGGCAAGAGCGAGTTTTGTAGAGCTTTAGAAGTGGCAAAGTGGAAACAGCATGATTGGCTTGGAGATCAGGGATTTCCTTATAAGGCTAGCAGGTCAGTCAGGGAATAAGGAAAGAGTATTTGGCTTAAGTTAATTGTCTGAGGTTGCATATCTGACCTTACTTAGAACAAAGAAGTTATTAAAAATTCTTGGCAGTTGGGGGTTGGCTGCTTTGATATACTCTATTTCTGGTCAAGTGAAGCATTTACAGGGACATGAAAATTATCTAAGTTTCAGTTTGCTGACATGGCACCCTAGGCAGGAGGAGCTTCACCCTGGGCTTGGAAAATTATTTCAACAATGGGGTACAAACATTTCTAAATGTCTGCTAAAGAAGCTCTTGACACTGTCCTTCTCAGGATTTCAAGAAAGGAGATGTTTTGTGGGGGTATATAATTAGAAAACATAAGGAAATGACCTGTAATTTGACTCAGGATGAGTATATTAGTTTCCTATGGCTGCCATAACAAAGTACCACAAACAAATTTATTCTCTCACAGTTCTGGAGGCTAGAAGTCTGAAATCCAGGTGTTGGCAGGGTTGGTACCTTCTGTAGGTTCTAAGGGATAATCTATTCCATGCTTCTGTCCTAGCTTCTGGTGGTTGTTGGAATTCCTTTGTGGTTCATTTTTTGTAGGTGCATCACTCCAGTCTCTGCCTCCTCCACATGGCCCTCTCACTGTGTGTGTCCTTTCTTGTTATAAGGACACCAGTCATTGTATTTAGTTTAGGGCCCACCCTAATTCAGTATGACCTCATCTTAACTTGATTAAATCTGCAAAAATCCTATTTCCAAATAAAGTCATTCACAGGCAGGATTTGTGGGGGACACTAGTCAACCTAGTACAACGAGTTATTCCAACAGACTAACTATGATAGAAGTTACTTGTTATAGAAGAATTTAATTAGAAGTGAATAACAAATATCCTTGTATTGTGAATCTAATACATGCATTTTTTCTAAACTCTTAAGAAAATTGTTTATTTTCCACTTTGTACTCTGCTATGAAAATATTATTCTAATGTTCCTAAAACTAACTTATACTTTTAGAAAAACACTCTGGGGCTTATGACTATAGTTATGGACATTTATAAAGAGGAAGAGGCCAAAAAGTTTATTTTATCAATACTGATAGTATACTTTCCAAGACATAAGACTCCACTTACACTTATTGGCTAGATCTCTAACAAATGTAGTTAACTTAGAATCCAAGATGAGGTACATTTCGAAAGATGTAGTCTTTATTAATGACTCTATGTCCAGACACTGTGTTATCTAATGTGATAGGAATGATAACTTGAAGCTACAAATTCAGATATGCAAAAAAAAAAAAAAAATTTAAATTCTCTCTAAACTGGACTTAATTTTTTTTTTTTATTCAAACACTTCATTTCTATCTCATGGAAGAAATTTTCATCTAGTCATTTTCACCTAAACTCAGTCAAATTCAGTTATCTTTTCATAAATTTTAAGTTAAAGGTTTGTCACTTTCAGGATTGTTCCCTTCACCCCTTCTATCCTGGGTATCATATCGTCCTGGTCTGCCTCATATCCAGCGTGGTAACGCCTGTATGACTTGTATGGTGAGGCCCTGTTTCCCAACAGTGAAGCCTCTTGAGGATCACCAGCTCCAGTTCAGCCAACTTCTGTACTCTTCACAGCTATAACAGGAAAATCACCCATTTAGCTGTATGGGGGGCTCTCTGGGTCATGGGGACTTTCTGTGAGGCTACCTTAGGCTCCTCATATCCAAGCACCCTAAGCAATCTTCCATTTAACCTTGAGTGCTCACGTGGGCTACCTTTTCAGACAAGCTGGTTTGAATCAGGGAACTGAGATCTACTCTCCGTCATACCACTGAATTTATTCTGTGTGTGTGTGTGTGTGCAGAGGGGATGATTCTAATGTCACATTCTCCTGTGGCTGGGCTGCAGGAGGAGACAGAGATCAGGGACACTCCTCAGAGGCTGATCCTCTGGCTTCCTCTCCAGCTCTAGCCTTTCTCCCCTGAGTTCTACTTAACTAGTATTGGGTAGGGGTAGGAAAAATGGATTTCAAATATTTGTTGTCTTCTACCTGAACTGTGACTTTAGAATTCTGGAATAAAAAGTTTAGTGTCCTGTTGTCTGTTTGCTTTGGTTCTGCTTCCCCTCAGGGTGGTTATGGCTTCACATCCAGGGTGTAAATGGGGATTATCAGAGATGTATAAAGAAGTGGAGGTGGAGGGTGCAGCATGACACAGCTCACAGTATAATGATTCTCTGCTACCTTTCTTTTTATAATTCTTGCTCCATCTACTTTAGTGATTCCTCTTCCTCCACCTAAATGCAGGTGTTCCCCAAGTTTCTTTCTCTGTAGACTCTTTGGGTAATTTCATCTATTTAATACAGTCAACAATTACGTCTTTGCCTTAACTCCCAATTCTATGCTTTGAATGGGTTCCTAATTAAATTTTTTGGATAAATGTAAATAAAGATCAGAATTAGATTTTATTTATTTAGGAGTCTAAGTGTAAGCCACTCAAGTGCTACAATTATTCTTGTTGCAGTGAATTTCCCTATTTTCTTTAAAAAACAAAACTTGACTTTTCAAATTCCTAGATTCTTAAATGAAATCATTAACTACATTTTGGCCTTCTTATTTTTCTGAATTTTAGTTTGAAGGGAAGCTATCTGCTGTAGCTCAGGAGTAAATTTGCTCTCCTTCTCTCCCAACTGCCCCTAAGTCTCTTTGAACTGCTCTAGAAGTCATCCTGTCCAACATAGTGGCAATATTTCCTGATAGTGCTTTTGACAGCAGAATTGTCCAAAGCTGACCCCTGTGCTTCTAAGGCAAGTCTCTCCTAAGGCAAAACTAGTGTAGAAGTTCAGAGCCTAGTTCTGGCAACCAGACAGCCTGGGTTCAAATTGTAGCTCTGTCACTAATTACTTGCTCTGTGACCTTGGACAATTTATGGAATCTAAGTTTCCTCATCTATAAAATATGAGTAACAAAGCTCCCTAATTCATTGGGTTTTTGTGAGGATTAAAGAATTAAACAGTGAAAGAAATGCCCCATACTAAGAACTATGTAAGGAGCTATCATTATAACCAGTCATCTTTTGCTGTTTGTTCACCTAGTGTAGTTATTAGCCTTGGCCTCTGTTTATTAGGCCAGACTAGCTGTTTAATTTTCTCAGTTATTTCTTTAAAATTCAACTTTTTCAGATAAAGATCTGATATATCTTGTACATTTCACACACACGCACAAACACACACACACACAAACACAATTTCAGCACTGGTACACATTGTAATGATTTTCTTTCATAGCCATTAAAGCAGTAGTTACGAAAAGGTTTGTTCTTGGCCTACAGTAGGGTCAGCAAGAGAGAAGGCTTGCGTGTGACGTTCAAAGGAAGTAGGCAGGACTTGGTGACCTATTGATTATAAAGGATCTGGTAGGTGAAGGTATTACACACCACTCTAAGGGACCAACCTAGGGTGATTGGGAAAGTAAAGATAGGGGTACTGTATTTATCTATTGCTATGTAAAAATGACCCCAAAACATAGTGGCTTAAAACAACAATAGCCATTTATTTTCTCTCATTTCTGTGGATCATGAATTCAGACAGGGCACAGGAAGGGATGGCTGGTCTCTGCTCCATGATGTCTGGGGTCTCAGCTGGAAGGTTGAAGGCTGGGACTGGAAATCATCAGAGAGCTTTTTTTAATCCATATTTCTGGCTAGACCTAGCCTGGGAGGTCACATACCTCACTTCTGTGATACTTCATGGTCAGGGCAGTCAGTATTCCCTCCCCAGATTCAAGGGGAGGGAACACCGACCCCACCTCTGGTTGGAGGAGTGAGCATGAGTCACATTGAAAGAAGAGCTTATAGGGTAGGCTAATTGTATGATTAGGCCACCCAAGATGGCTGTTCTCTTGCTCTCTGTACATCCCTCAACTAGACCCTGCTTCACCTATATCCTACTCACCTGACTGACCTTCCCTCTTAATCATAGAGCCTGATCAGTAAATGCCTACATACTTGCCCTGGCCCCAGCTAGTGAGTGTTGTAATCTTTAAATCAGAACAGCTCCACAAAGATGGTTTATCAAAGGGGCAGTGAGGGTTGTGCTCCTCTGCTGGTTTCCCTGGTAACTGATGAGGCAACCTGATATCAATTCCCCCGTAACAATTCCCTCTTCTTCCGGTAGGGAAGACTGTTGCCACTGCCAGCCTGCCATCTGCTGCCAACAATGGTGTGTCTCTCCAGGACCCTATTGCTTTGGGTGTAAGTAAGATCCCCTATCCAATAAACCATTGAGGTCTCTGTCGCTAACTCTGGATTCTTTCCATCTTGAGGCTGGGCAATTACAAGCTTTGAAGTCCTGCTGGGGTGCAGCCCAACACAAACTTTTGGTGTGGCCAACTTTGAAAAATACAATCTCCCACTTGTTACAAAACATAATTAAGGGTGGGGATTTTACTTTAGGAAAAACCTGGGTTTGGCTTGGAGTAAGTAGGGTTAAAGTGCTCACTTTGTATGTTGTCACTCCTATCTTCTGTATAAAGTAAGTATAGGGAATTCCCTGGTGGTCCAGTGGTTAGGACTCCGCACTTTCACTGCTGTGGGCCTGGGTTCAATATCTGTTGGGGAACAAAATCCCACAAGCCACTTGAGCAAAAAAAAGCCAAAACAACAACAACAACAAGCAAAATTAAAGAAATAGAAAAAAATTAAATAAATATAAATGAAAACAATGTTACAAAGTCACAAAAATTTGCTGTCTTCAGCTGAAGATCCAAAATTAAGCAATGGGGTCCCAAAACGTGAGAACATCATACCTAACACTTACATCATTCTCTGGAAATAGGTACAGGAAAGCAATGCCATGTAATGCTATCAGTTCAGACCCCAGCTCTACCACTTTCCATGCCATCATGGAAAAATAAGTTAACTTCTTTGTAGCTCAGTTATCTCATTAGTTAAGGGTGGATAATAATAGCATCTAATTCATGGAGTTTTTGTGAAGGTTAATATAATTTTATTAATTGTTCAAAGTTAGGCATTAATGTTTCCTATTCCTCTTCTTCCTCCTACTAAGAAACAATTGCAAAATTATCTCATCATAAATGAAAAGCTAACTGGATTGCTTGAAAATATTTTCATGAATTTCCTTTGTGCTTTGTGGGTATTAAGTGAGAGAACCAGGCCCAGTGAACAGAAAAGGCCCAGGTTACACATAAACCACTGGTCTCAGAAGGTCAGAAGTAGTGGAAAGGGGACCTGGCACCTTGTCAGCAGACTTCTAAGCCAGAGCCTCCTGCCACGCGCCGCTCGGGCGTCCCAGCGCCAGGCTCCGCCCCTCCCCTCCTCTGCTGCCAGCCAATGGCCGCCGGCCGTCGCGGCCCGAGGCTGCTATTGGAGGAGGCGGCAGGGTCGGCGGTTGAAGCGGGGTCAGGGACCCGCCGCTCGCGATCACATTTCTCCGCTGGTATCTGTCCGCTCGGTGCTCGGCCACCATGGCTGTGCTGGCGGCGCTTCTGCGCGGTGGCGCCCGCGGGCGCAGCCCTCTGCTTCGGAGGCAGATGCAGGTGAGAGGGACTGGGACTCGGGACTCGCCTCGGAAGTCTTCTGCCTGCGGCCTCGCGGCTGGAAGGAGCCCTAAGTGCAGGCCTGAGGAAGCCCCCGGAGGGACCCACGCCCCGAAAGCCACGCGCTCAGACTTGCCGGGTCGTACAGGGCGTTTCCATTCTCAGGGGCTCTCCCGGATCGTGATAATTGCTTTCTAGTGTGTCAAGTGGGGCAGGTATTTTGACAGGCAGAAAGGCGCGGGCTTGGTTCTGACCTTGCCCGACGGGTAGGGAAGGCCCGTAAAACTGTTTTCGAGCTTTTCTTTAAAACATGTTTGTGAGCGTTATTGTCAAGAGATTTTGATTTCATGCAATAGGTAATCATTATGGGCTTACAGGGTGAAATAAAAAGATGCACCGACTCGGAGCAACTTCAAACCTATAAGGGAAAATAAATGGCTACTCACTTTCTTGATGAGTAATGCTTACGTATTAAGGGCGTCCAGAGCCGTGTTTCTCTCTGGCTGTTGTGTTTAGGGAACACAGGAGCGACAGCCTTGAAAGAATCTACTATTTTCCGTACATCAAAGCAAGCTAGCTTGCACCACATGTTTAGGGTCTGGCAAAAGCTGAAGAGTAGGTAGAGAAGTTCAGGGTGTGGTTGGTGAAGCTTGACTTTTCCCGTTTGGTTGGAGCAATAAAGTTTGAAATCCAGTCATATTGTAAGAGTTTGGATTTGACATAAGTCAGTGAGGACCGTTGATATTTTTGCTCTTGTCATAATTAGAGGTATAGGAGCATTGAAGTGGGGAAAAAACTATTGTCTGTTAGGTGTGATGTAACTTGAACTGGTGTGTTGGCAGTAGGAGCTGAAAGGGAGGAGCACTATGCAAGAGATTGTGAAAGAATAAGTGTAGAACTTGACAAATGCAGAGTGAGGGTGGGAGCCAAGGGAAAAGGAAGAGTCTAAAATTAATCCTGGCTGACTGAGATAATAGAAAAGTCAGGAGGAGTGGGTTTCCAGGAAACATGAGTTCTTAGCATATTTGTTAGTATGTCGGAAATCACAGAAATGTACTTGGGTCATCCTGAGTTTCAACCAACATTTATTGGTGAATTAGGTGAAATAACTACTCTAATTTTGTAAAAAACAAAACATAAACCAAGTGCAGAACCCTCTTAATTTATAGTTTAACTGGGAGCTTAAAATCAAACACAATTGTTGCTAATGAGAAAAATGAAGTTGTAGGTTATGTAGCATATGATTTGTGGTGTTCATTTAATTGAACTCTAGGAATTAGTTGTATTGGTTGTTACTTGAATTAAGTGGTCATTTAATGAACCATGGAAATCCGTTTGTCTTAACAGGTTTTCAATATTCAGTGCCATTTTGTGGAATGGAACTTGATCTCTAACCCATTAAACTGGCTTTTTCTCTTTTGCCTTCAGATACACACAGGTCTCCCTTACGGTCAAGAAACCTTTATGGACTTTATCAGAGCTTGTTGCTTTCCAGCTGGAATTGCTTTTTTCTTATGGTCAAAAGAGTAGTCCTCCTCGTCACCTTCGTTTACATCCATTTCTCCTTAAACCTCTGCAGTTAGATTTCTGTACTGCTCAACAGAAGAATACCAGTGATTTTCTTTTCCTGTATTTTTTCTTCTTCTTCTTGACTTTTCTTTGTACTATATTTGACACTTTTGACCATTCCCTTCTTTAAAGTCCTGTCTTGCTATTTTGAACCAAGATAAATTTCCTTTAATACTCAGACTTAAAAAAAAAAAAAATCCTGCATTGTGCCAGTCCTGAGCCTATTTGTTTCCCAGATTCATCTCCTTTTCTCTTTCTGTATTGCTGTGAGGCCGACCCTTGCAGGTGCCAGCATCATCTGGCTTCTGTCTGGGTTCAGAAACTGGTGGAAGATTGGGAGATAAGAAGGGAGAAGTCAGGATAATTATTTTTTTCCTCTCTCTGCCTTAGATTGTGTTTCTGACAATGTCTGCCAGTTCTTTGGTTCTTGATTCTGCCTGGTGACCCTGACCCCTTGGCTTTGGTAACCCTGCTTCTTTGTCTTAACAGCCTGAGCATGCTAGTGGCTTCCTGTTGCTAATCTCTGTGCTGCTGTCTCCTGTTCTCAGCTCTTCTGTCACCTGTACATTTATTTATTTTAAAATTTATTTATTTATTTATTTATTTATTTATTTATGGCTGTGTTGGGTCCTCGCTGCGTGTGGGCTTTCTCTAGTTGTGTCGAGCGGGGGCTACTCTTCGTTGCAGTGCGTGGGCTTCTCATTGCAGTGGCTTCTCTTGTTGAGGAGCACGGGCTCCAGGCGTGCGGGCTTCAGTAGTTGTGGCTCATGGGCTTAGTTGCTCTGTGGCATGTAGGATCTTCCCAGACCAGGGATCCAACCTGTGTCCCCTGCATTGGCAGGTGGATTCTTAACCACTGTGCCACCAGGGAAGTCCCTCACCTGTGCATTTAATTCTCTGCATTAAATTCTGTTTCACATAGAATGGTTTTTATTTTCCTGGTTGAATCCTGATGGATACTCATGGTTTTTGCATTCCCTTCCCATTCCCTTTCACCCTGTGGAGTTTTGAACCTCAGTTCTCAGGCCTTTCTTATACAGAAAAAAAGAACAGAATGTTTTGGTAAGCAAGTAAGTGGTAATAGTGATCTGATTGGCAGTAAACACTGAGAGAAATGGATAGATTCAAGAGATAGCACGGAGATAGAATCTATTGAACTTAATGACTGATTGGCTGTGAATGGCTGAGAGAGGAGTTCCACGGGCCTTGATGAGCCCAGCTACAGCAAGTGTGTAGACAGAGGAGAGAAGAGGGCTTTGTACAGGGCCTTTGGGAGACACAGTATTTCAGGACAGGCAGAACAAGTGGGAACCTGTGAAGGTGAATGAAAAGAGAGGATGGTGTTGTGGAAGAAACCAGAGGAATGTAGTGTCACCTGAAAGCCAAGGGAGGGGAGATTTCCAAGGAGGAGGGTGTATTAGTTTCCTTAGGCCATTGTAAGAAAATACCGCATATCGGGCAGCTTAAAACAACAGATATGTTGCACAGTTCTGGAGGCTAGAAAGTCCGAAATCAAGTGCCTCTTCTGAGCTTCTTGTGGTTTGCTGGCAATCTGAGTTCCTTGGTTTGTAGATGCATCACTCCAGTCCTCTATCTGCACATGGCAATCTCCCTGTGTCTTCCCTTCCTTTCCCTGCATCTGTCTCTGTGTTCAAATTTCCCCTTCTTATAAGGACATCAGTCATACTGGATTAAGGCCCACCCTAATGAACTTATTTTGACTTGATTATTTCTGTAAGGACCACATTTACAAATAAAGTTACATTCTAAGGTCCTGGGGGTTAGGACTTCTTTCGGGTGGGGCACACAATTCAACCCATAACAGAGGGAGCATTCAACAATGTAAAAATTTAATATAAGTGTTTATATAAGATTTTAAAAAAGGAATTATATAAATGAAATACATAAAATGAACATATACATAAAATGAAAAGTGTTGATTGAAATGAGCATAACTGTTTAATAGTTGGAGAACTTTATAAAGGCCTGAAGAAATACAGATTTGGGATATCAGTTTTATGTAAGGGAACTTTGCTTCCCCATACAGTAATATGCATAAACACAAGGTATTTTGAGTACTAACTGCTAAATCCTCTAAGAAGTTGAAAAATTTTTTAAATGATTAATCTGTTTTCTCAAAATGTTTCCTTGATAATGGCTCAATTTCTAATTCATTTTACTGATTTTTACAGTTATTTTGGCATATGGATAGTTCTCATGAATTTGTCTCCTGTGAACAGAAATGAAAAATTAGTATCACTGATGACACGCTTGATTAGTGAAGAATATCATAAGTAAATCATTAGTTACTCAAAAATAGTGCAGTACTTTGGAAAGAGCAGTTGCCTCAGCTTCCTAAATTTTATTACTATTTTAAATAAAATATATAATATGTATAACAAATATATAATATGCATAATATAATATGTATATATGTATAATATGTAAACTATATGTATAATAGAGTGAGACTGTTTGGATTTGAAATCCCAGGTCTGCCCCATATTGGCTCTGTGACTCTGGGCAGGTTACTTGACCTGCCTGTGCTTTAGTTTCCTTACTTGTAAAGTAAGAATACTAATATCCACCCATTGGCTGGTTCTATATCTAAAACATATTCCATATACATCTGTTTGTATCCACCCCTCTTGTGACCTCCCTAGTACTAGCCACATGAGCTCTTGCCTGGTCTCCTTCCCTTTTTCTACTCCTGCTCCTACAATCAGTTCTCTATACTTCAGCCAGAGTGGTCTTTTTTTTTTTTTTTTTTTTTTTTTTTTTTTTAGACTAGTCGATTTACAATGTTGTGTTAGTTTCTGGTGTAAAGCAAAGTGGAGCGCTGCTATTTTTACAGGCAATTCCTAGGCTTTATCCTGAACTTTTAATGCCCTCCGGGGCACGAACCCGTATCCCCTGCATCGGCAGGCGGACTCTCAACCACTGCGCCACCAGGGAGGCCCCAGAGTGGTCTTTTTATAATAGAAAACCCTTCAGTGGCTTCTCATTGCACAGACTAGAATCCAGAGTCCTTCTCATGGCCTCTTTGGTCCCTGCTTGTTTCTTTAGTCTCAGCTCAGACTGTGTTCTCCTGAGTATGTGGCTCCCGCTATACTGTTCCACTTTCTATACTTAGCATGCGCCAAGTTTGTTTCTAATTCAAGGCCTTTGTCCTAGTTCTTCCCAATGCATCAAATGCTCTTTTCCCTAGATCTTCCCCAGGCTGACTCTTTTTTTTAATTTATTTATTTTGGTTGTGTTGGGTCTTCGTGGCTGCACATGGGCTTTCTCTAGTTGCAGCAAGCAGGGGCCACTCTTCATTGTGGTGCATGGGCTTCTTATTGCTGTAGTTTCTCTTGTTGCGGAGCATGGGCTCTAGGCGTGTGGGCTTCAGTAGTTGCAGCACGTGGGTTCAGTTAGTTGTGGCTCGCGGGCTGTAGAGCGCAGGCTCAGTAGTTGTGGCACATGGGCTTAGTAGCTCCGCGGCATGTGGGATCTTCTTGGACCAGGGATCGAACCCATGTCCCCTGCATTGGCAGGCGGATTCTTAATCACTGAGCCACCAGGGAAGTCCCCCCAGGCTGACTGTTTAATATTCAGTTTCTCAGCTCCAGTGACATCTCCAGAGAGCCCTCTGTGGAACATCCCATGTAAAATAGGCCCTCACTCTGTAGCTCATTATCCCATCTTGTTGACTTCAAAATATATTTACCCTACCTGAAATGTTTTTTTTTTGTTATTGTTGTTTTTTGTTTTTTTGCGGTACACGGGCCTCTCACTGTTGAGGCCTCTCCCGTTGCGGAGCACAGGCTCCGTATCCTCCCGGACCAGGGCACGAAGCCGTGTCCCCCGCATCGGCAGGCGGGCTCCCAACCACTGTGCCACCAGGGAAGCCCCTCAAATGTTTTTCAGAGCTGCTAGTAAGCACCAGACTTTGTTCATTTGTTTAGCGTTTCTTGCCATATTGGGATAAAAAATAAAATCAGTCTCTTCTTGAAACTTACAGGCTAGTGGGGAGACAGGCCAGTGAGGGTTACAGAATTATGTGTTTAGGACAGAGTGTGCACAGGGTGCTGCAGAAGCTAAGACTGGAGTGTCTACCTCTGCCTGCATTGTCAAGGGTGGTCTCTAGAGTTCTTGGGGCAGCTGAGCTGTCCTTGAAAGATGATTGTGATATGCAAATAAAACTTAACTAGTTGTGTTCATTTATAACATATTTATCACACATTATGTTCAGTGTCTTGATCCTACTATAATTTTGTCATTCCTGGGATATTTAATGAGCTCTAGGCACTATGCCAAGTGACAAGGATGTAGCAGTGAACAAGAAAGGAGGAGGAAGGGAAGGGGGAAAGACAGGACTGCTCTCAGAAGCTTGCATTATACGGAGAGAGATTAAATATGTGAACCCTGTATTTACACAGTGTGAGAGGTGCTTTGAAGGAAATAATCATGTTGAAATAGAAGCCAACTTTAAATAGTCAGGGAGAAGCACTCTGGGGTTGTATCATTTGAGTTGAGACTTGAAGAACAAAAATGAATCAGCCAAGGCAAGCTGGGGAAAGACTGTTACTGGCAGAGGCACACTGCAAAGAGCTTGAGGTAGGAATGGGTTCAGAACAAAGGAGGCTGGTGTGGCTGGCACAGAGCAAGAGTGGCATGAGTTTGGAAAGAATATTAGAAAAGAAGACCAAAAAAAAAAAAAAAAAAAAAAGGAAAGAACATTAGGAGCCAGATCATACCATACCATCCAGATCATCAGGAGCTCCAGTTCCAGAAGCCAGGAACTTGTAGGATAAGGGTAAGACTGTGGATATCATTCCAAGAACAATGGAAAGCCATCAAAGGATTTTTTTTTTTTTTGCTGTACGCAGGCCTCTCACTGTTGTGGCCTCTCCCGTTGTGGAGCACAGGCTCCGGACGCACAGGCTCAGCGACCATGGCTCACGGGCTCAGCTGCTCCACGGCATGTGGGATCTTCTCGGACCGGGGCACGAACCCGTGTCCCCTGCATCGGCAGGCGGACTCTCAACCACTGTGCCACCAGGGAACCCCCATCAAAGGATTTTAATCAGGGGAGCGATGTGATCTGATTTACATTTGTATGTGTATGTCGGGGGGGTTTTTGTTTTTTTGTGTTTTTTTTGGCCACGCCACACAGCTTGTGGGATCTCAGTCCCCCTGGGATTTCAGTTCCCCACCAAGGATTAAACCTGGGCCACTGCAGTGAAAGCACCAAATCCTAACCATCGGACCACCAGGGAACTCCCTGATTTACGTTTTAAAAACCAGATGGACTGAAGAAGGGAAGCTGGGGATGCAGGAAATGAAGTAAAAGGCTGTTACAGTAGCAAGAGATGGTGGCTGGGACTAGGTGGCAGTAGTGCAGATAAAGCGAAGTGGAAGAATTTAGGTATATTTTAGACAGTATTGACAGTACCTATGATAGAGTATCTCTAGGTATTAGGCCCAGATGGAGGGTGAGTCCTAAGATTTTGGCTTAGCACCTGGGCAGATTGTGATGTGATGTCTTGAGGAGGGAAATGCTGGAAAGAAACTAGTGTTCTACTTTTCCGGTTATCACGGTGTGAGGCACCATGAGCAGCAAAGTCTCCCGTGACACCCTCTACGAGGCAGTACGGGAAGTGCTGCATGGGAGCCAGCGCAAGCCCCGGAAGTTTTTGGAGATGGTCGAGCTTCAGATCAGCCTGAACAACTGTGGCCCTCAGAAGGACAAATGCTTCTTGGGCACTGCCAGGTTGGCACCATTCTCATCCCACCCAGCCCTCAGTGTCCCTGTGCCCATCTCCTCCCTTCAGGCTCTGGTTGAGGCTGAGATGGCCTGGCACATGTGGCACTGAAGTGCCCGGGTAGTTCAGACCCCCTGCTCCAGGCAGGTGTGGCTGGACAGACCCCCACACTGGGTCTTAAAACAAGAGGGGAGGGACTTCCCTGGTCACACAGTGGTTAAGAATCCGCCTGCCAATGCAGGGGACACTGGTTTGAGCCCTGGTCCTGGAAGATCCCACATGCTGCAGAGCAACTAAGGCCGTGCGCCACAACTGCTGAAGCCTGTGCGCCTAGAGCCTGTGCTCCACAACAAGAGAAGCCACCTCAATGAGAAGCACGTGCAACGCAACGCAAGAGTAGCCCCTGCTTGCTGCAACTAGAGAAAGCCCGCGCACAGCAATGAAGACCCAGTGCAGCCAAGAAATAATAAATTAAAACAACAACAACAACAACAACAAAAACAAACAAGAGGGGAGGTGTGGGGAGGCCTTGGCTGAGGCTGCCGGCTAGTTTGGGAAGCCAGACTAGCTATTGGTGAATGTGGATGCTCTGGGCTTAAGTCCACTCCCTGCCCCAAGTTCTCCATATGTGTTCTGGGGGACCAGCAGCATTGTGATGAGGCCAAGGCTGTGGATATACCCCACATGGGCATCAAGGTGCTAAGGAAACTCAACAAGAATAAAAAACTGGTCAAGAAGCTGGCCAAGAAGTATGATGCCTTTTTGACCTCAGAGTCTCTGATCAAGAAGATCCGACGAATCCTGGACCCATGCCTGAATAAGGCTGGCAAGTTCCCTTCCGTGATGACCCACAATGAGAACATGGTGGCCAAAGTTGATGAAGTGAAGTCCACAATCAAGTTCCAGATGAAGAAGTGCTGTGTCTGGCAGTGGCTGTTGGCCACATGCAGATGACAGATGAGGAGTTGTGTACAACATCCACTTAGCTGTCAACTTCCTGGTGTCATTGCTCAAGAAAATTGGCAGGGGATTTCCCTGGTGGCCTAGTGGTTAATAATATACCTGCCAGTGAAGGGGACATGGGTTTGATCCCTGGTCTGGGAAGATCCCACATGCTGCAGAGCAACTAAGCCCATGCGCCACAACTACTGAGCCGGCACTCTAGAGCCCGCGAGCCACAGCTACTGAGCCCGCATGCCACAACGACTGAGGCTCATGCGCCTAGAGCCCGTACTCCGCAACAAGAGAGGCCACCACAAGGAGAAGCTCACGTACTGCAACAAAGGGTAGCCCCCACTCGACACAACTAGAGAAAACCCGCGTGCAGCAACCAAGACCCAATGCAGCCAAAAATAAATAAATAAATTTATTTTAAAAAAAAAGAAAAAAATTGGCAGAACATTTTGTACATTAAAAGCACCATGGGCAAACCTCAGAGCCTGTACTAAGGCACAGCTTAATAAACCACACTCCCACCATTAAAAAAAAAACAAAAAACTAGTGTTCTAGGGTGGAAATTGAGAGACACGAGTTGGACATTAAATTCAGGCTATCAAGTTGGCACTTGGATATATGAGTCTGGATGTCAAGGCTGGAGATAGAAATTTTGAAATCACCAGGACATAATTGCTGTTTAAAGCTGTAGGGCTAGATATGATTAAGGAGACAGTGAAGATGGAAAATTAAAAGGGGCCTGGAACAAAGCCCTGGGACATTCCAGCACTTAAGAGGTTGGGAAGGGGAGGATAAAGCAGCAAAGAAGACTGAGAAAAATAACTAGAGAGCTAGGAGGGAGACTATAAGATTGTGTTAAAATGGAAGCCAAGAAAATGGAGGGTTTGTGTAGTGGTTTACACATATTACCTCATTTGATTCTCACAACAACATGTGGAGAGTATTTTGGAAAACTTAATGCTCAAGAATACTCAGCTAGTAAGCCCAGGCCCTTTGATTGCAAGGAACAATATCCCATTTCACACTAGCTAAGTAGAAAGGGGCTTTTTTGAAGATATACAATAGGCAAGCTCTTGGACATCCAAGGTTAGGAAATAAAGTAAAGCTGGCCTTGCTGGAACCCTAACTAGAAAATCACTAACTATGTTATCTTCTTTTGTCTCTTGTAGTGTGGCATGGTCTTTTCTTCCTTTTCTGAGTGTATATGTTCCATTCCTTTGCTTCTCTGCTTACTTGTGGCTTTTCTCTTTGCTGTAACCTCTGCTTTTACATGGTGTTGCTGACTAACTCCAGCCCCTTGGGCCTTTCACTTCAAGTGCCCATCATCATTCAGTTGATTGGGTCTCTCAGGGTGCTAGCTTGGTTCAAAGTCCATTCCATTTTTGGTCCTGTCAGCTCTGGCCAGTGGGAGGACGATGGGAATCACCTTGTACTTAGGGCTGTCCCTTCCAGACCCTTTGGAGAAAGGGGTGTAGCTGGAGAGGCAATGACTGGCATGTTTACTACAAGTAGGAAATTTAAATTCAGAGTTGGGTCACAGATAATATGCTAGAACCCTTCAGTGTAAGTAGGTTATATAAGCAGCAGCCCAATTTGGGCTTACTTAATTTAGAACTTAGATTTAACTTAAAATTACATTTTATAAAGCTTATACTTAAAAAGGCTTAGACATTTTAAGATGATAAGTTCATCAGAAGTTAAAACATACATTTCCAATGAACAGTTAATCAGACGAGAATATTACAAAAGTAGTAATTTTAAAAATTGTAGGGCTTCCCTGGTGGCGCAGTGGTTGGGAGTCCGCCTGCCGGTGCAGGGGACGTGGGTTCGTGCCCCGGTCCGGGAGGATCCCACGTGCCGTGGAGCGGCTGGGCCCGTGAGCCATGGCCGCTGTGTCTGCGCGTCTGGAGCCCGTGCTCCACAGTGGGAGAGGCCACAACGGTGAGAGGCCCGCGTACCGCAAAAAAAAAAAAAAAAAAAAAATTTTAAAAGGGAAAAAAGAAAAAAAAAAAAAAAAAAAAAAATTGTAACAGTGATATATGCGAACAGGAAAATTTAGAAATTAAAGTATAATGCAGCAAAAAGAAATAACCATAATCCCGTTACTGAGAAGTATAAAGTGATGTAGGTTAATATTTTTTACATCAAAACAAATATTTATATTACAGGAAATAAGATATGTGGAACGAAGTTATGTATCAAAACCCACTTTGAATGTAAGTATAAATTTAAATTGTGCTTTAAAATTTCAAGAATTTAAAGGAAATGTAGTCTATTAAAAATGCATATTCTAAAGCATGTATAGATGAGGGTCAGCTTGGGATGATTCAGTGGTTAGGAATAGCTAATTATTGAAATATTAAGTCAGACTCCCAAATTACCATAAAAAATTTCAGTCTAGCGCCCTGCATAATTTCTGCTTCTTCCCCAATCATTGCCTTTGGTAAACAACCTTCTCTAAAACTAGGCAATGTTCTTCCTTTACTTTTGGGAACCCCCATTATATTGTGTTGGTTGGTACATTGCAGAGGCCACATGGAAGATACTAGAAGAAAGGGGCTGAAGGAGACTGGGGATTAGACAGGAAGGACCATCACCTGGTCACCTAGTGCTTCCTGAGGGGTCCTCCTTTTGTTCCATAACGGTTTCTAAAAAGACTTAGTAATAGCCTTCGACCAGAATCTAGGGAATGGTTCTCTTATTATCTATGAGAATTTATGTATGTATGTATGTATTTATCTAAGAGCATGTAGAAGGCAAGCGTAAGGAGAGAATTGTTAAAATAGTGTTTTGCAATATTTAAGAGAGCTTTTATCTTTTTCTTAAATTTTATATTGTCTTATTAATAGTTTAAGAAATTATGGCTCTGGCTGTGTCCTAGTTAAGTGGTATGCCCCCACTAACATACAGGTCTTGACCCTAGACCAGAGTTTGCCTTCAGTAAGGAAGCCCTTTAATTAGGGCTTTTTATGCAGTTAACAAGGGTAAACTGATCATTTCTTAAATTTTGACTAAGGAATAGAATTGAATCTTAAGCTTCTGGTCTATGCCTATTTTAGAACTGGTTTTTCTTAGGTTTTCTATTAGGTCTTAAATCATTAAGTACCAGCATTGAACTGATTTTAGGGCTGTTCTAATATTATTTTCATCTTTGATGGGTAATTAGTCATTCATAAAAAGTCTGTTTCTTGGATAATATATCTATGAATTGTTTATTTATGAAAGATGATGTGGGTAAAATATTTAAATATAATAATTTTTACCATCTTCTGTCTTGCCAGGAAGTGGTCATAGTAAGTGCTGCAAGAACACCCATTGGATCCTTTCTAGGCAGCCTTTCCTCTCTGCCAGCCACTAAACTTGGTTCCATTGCAATTCAGGGAGCCATTGAAAAGGCAGGTTAGTAGTGCTTTACTTTTTGTGTTGAGGGGTAGTGATTCAATGGAACAAATGTTTATTTTGCACTTACTATATACGTAACACTTAGAAACGAATTAATGCCTACATTTCTGAATTCCCTTGAAAAGAAGTCCTTGTACTAGAGTGTTACGAATGAAGCTCAAAACTGACAAGAAAAAGAAACCATTCCTG
>NW_006771840.1:150221-174293 GCF_000442215.2 Lipotes vexillifer
ATTCCTGCTATATAATGTCATGTACTTTACTAGGTAATTACTAATTATTAAATTGAATAAAATATGGAAATGTCTTTTTGATTTTTTAAAAAAGGGATTCCAAAAGAAGAAGTGAAAGAAGCATACATGGGTAATGTTCTACAAGGAGGTGAAGGACAAGCCCCTACAAGGCAAGCAGTACTGGGTGCAGGTATTAGGACTACATTTTTCCTTTTATACTTAAATGTTTGACATGGCAAAATGGAGGTCATTTCAGCTTAAGTAAAATGTTAAATGCATAATAGACTTATATTGGCAGAAGAAATGTTGCAGATTATAGTTTAACATGCTCTATTTTATTACAGTTTATTTGAAGAATATCTTTGTTCTTCAAAAGTATGATTTATATTGGTTTTAGGCTTACCTATTTCTACTCCATGTACCACTGTAAACAAAGTTTGCGCCTCAGGAATGAAAGCCATCATGATGGCCTCTCAGAATCTTATGTGTGGACATCAGGTAAGAAGTACCTTCTTTTCCATTTTATAACTAAAATAATATGCAGTGCTAAAAAACACTAAAAATCTAAGCATATTCATACTCTAGAAGTGAGATTCTTTCTCATAAGTGCAGTTGCTCTGTTGTTTCAGACACTCAGGAGTGTCTGGATTTGCCAATTCCATTTGAAGTAGAGGTCAAAATGATAGCTCAAGTGTCTGGTATTAAAAAGTAGTTTTCAGCCAGGACGTTTTAGTCTTTGGGTGCCCCTTTACTTAGAGATTCTGGTTGATTTAAGACACCGTAAATTTTGTCTGTGCTAGAATGAGAAGGGTTTTTATCATAAATGAGAATAAGGTGCTGACCCTGGGAATCAAATCATTGATTGAGCCCAAAATTGATGACTAATTTATAGTTCCTTATGTTCAGGTTCAGCTGTAAAATTGTGCAGGCTTTCTATTTGCCTTGATGATTTTGATCTTGTCTTTACCTGAGACTGAGCAAGAGATAGGCTTCTCAGCAAACATATGCTGGATGTTAGGAGGCTAGACCTGGACTTGTAGACCTAAGAGTTTATCAGATCCAAGCCTTTTTTTCAGTTGAGGAAAGAGGTTGAGAGGACTACAAACACAGTTACAGGGGTATAATTAGAAAACAGGTGTCCCTATCCCTGTCTAGTACATTCCATCAGGGTATAACACACCAAGGTAAAAATCAGTTGTGAGGTGTTTGCAGATTATTTCTTACATGTACAAGAATCATAATTATGCATACCCTTGCTGTTACTCCTCCCTTGCTTTGTTTCCAGTTGTAAGGCAAGCCAAAGAGAAAAAAAAGAGTGATACCTGATATACATGCTAAAAACTGAGATGGTATAGAAAAGTATAAAATGAAAAATCTTCTTTCTTCTTGCCCCACTTTGAATCTCTGACTTATTCATCACTTTTTTGTGTATTCTGCCACCGAAGAGCAGAGAAACTTTGGGGAAGTTTCTTAAACTCAGTGCCCCATGTAATGTCTTGGAAGTCATTCTGTATCAGCACATAAGATAGTACTCTATTGAACTGAACAACTATAATATACTTATGGGTCCTTATTGAATGGACATCTAGGTTGTCTCCAGTTCTTCACTATTTTAAATAATGCTGCAGAGAGTACCCCTATGCATATATCTTTGTGTACTTATAAATACTTAAATCAATTCTTGTTAATTCACTGTACTAAGCAGTATAGTGTAGTGGTTAAGAACAAAATGTCTGGAGCCAGACTAATTCCAAATCCTGGTTTTGCCCATCATTAGCTGAGGATCTACTATGTGGACATTCACTGGAGATTGGTGAACAAAACATTAAAAAATGTCATCATGTGCAAGTCTGTCTTTTGGAAACATTCCTAAGAGGAGAATTTCGGAGTCAGAGATTTAAAATTTTTGATATTTTCAAATGCTTTCCATGAAAGTTATACCAGTTACATATTTTCCATAGCTTATGAGAGCTTGTTTGCCTATACACAAGGTAACACTGACATCAGGTATTACCAAACCCTTGTCAAACGGTCATGAAATTGTTTAGATGTTTCAGAACAGTTTGAATGACAAGGAAAATTTTGTCTCAGTTGATTTTTTTGTGGTTCTCTAGCAAATGCTTTCAGTTAGTGTTCTTTGATTCATTTGTGCATGTATAAAATTATCTGACTTAGAGGAATACTAGGAATTGCCTTATTTTGAATGGTCACTTTTATTATATTCTGTAGAATAATTGATAACTTAATTTCTGTCACTTATTATTGCCATCATCCCCAGAAAATACTCAGTATTTCAGGATAACAGAATAAAACTTATATGAGAACTATTTGAGACTCTCCATATTTGAAAACAGGCAAAATATTTAGGTTTCTTTGGTATAGAACTTCAGTTTGTCTTTATTCTTTTTTTTTTTTTTTGCGGTACGCGGGCCTCTCACTGTTATGGCCTCTCCTGTTGCGGAGCACAGGCTCTGGACACGCAGGCTCAGCAGCCATGGCTCACGGGCCCAGCCGCTCCGCGGCATGTGGGATCTTCCCGGACCGGGGCACGAACCCGTGTCCCCTGCATCGGCAGGCGGACTCTCAACCACTGCGCCACCAGGGAAGCCCGTGTCTTTACTCTTGATTAAAGACTGTGAGAATATAATATTGGCTTTAATTTTATATTTACATTAATGTTTTATATTAAACTATTTTTTTAAATTAGCCCTTATAATGCAAATGAATTTCTTTTGTTAATCTGTAATTACAGGTTAGTTGATTAATATTTATTAAACTTCTACTATATATGCCAGGCACTAATGACATAAAAATAGATACAACAAGGGTTTCTGGCCTCAAAGGAGCTTAGTTTAGTGAGAAGATTTGACACATAAATATAACTACAGTACAGTGTAATATTATTAATAAAAGCAATGCACAGTAATTGGGGAACACAAAAGAAGGAAGGGAAACTGTTCCAAAAAGGGATAGAAATACGTGGTCAGGGAAAGCATGAAGTGGCTGTGTTTTGATTAGTTTTAAAGGAAATGTAGGTGTTTTACATGTTGGTGGATAGGTTAGAAGTGCGGAGGTGGTGTGAATTAGCACGGTATCTTTGAAGACTTGATTTTTTTTTCTTTTTGGCTGCACTGCGCGGCATGTGGGATCTTAGTACCCCAACCAGGGATTGAACCCATGCCCCCTGCAGTGGAAGTGCAGAGTCTTAACAACTGGACCACCAGGGGAAGTCTCTTTGAAGATATTTAAACAGTTCTGTATGACCTCAGGTGTAGGTCCAGGCATGAGACTGGAAAGGGAACGAGAAGTCAGATTGTAAAGGGCCTTATGTGCTATGCTGGTGAGTCCTGTAAGGAGTGGAATGACCAGACTTACAGTCTAGCCAGAATGACTCAGATGAGTGTAGATGACACTTGGGTGGAAGGACAGGCTGCATATCAGATGATCAAGTAGAAAATTACTATAGCTATCTGGGAAGAGTTGATTGGGAGGATCACAATCAAGGAAGTAGGATTATTTCCGAGAACTGAGATTACGTTTTTGGCAGTGTCAGTGAAATGAAGGGTTAGAAGAATTTCAGAAGACGGTTCTACATTAAAGATTCCTGGCATTCTTATTAATGTCTGATTCTGATCTTAATTATCATTACATGTTTCAGACCATTTCCTTTTACCAGTGTCAAGAGGGTACTTCCTATAGTGACTGTATAGCAAATGTTTAATAAAGTCCATGTAGAATACTTGTTTGTTGTAGCTGTGTAAAGGGTATAATGGGTTTGCAACTACAGTTGACCCTTGAACATGGATTTGAACTGCCTGGGTTCACTTAATGTGCAAATTTTTTTCAATAAACATGTACTACAGTTGAATCTGTGGATGTAGAACCATGGATAGGGAGCGCCGACTGTGAAGTTATACACAGATTTTCAAGTGTGTGGAGCGTTGACATTCCTAATCCTCATGTTCAGAAGTCAACAGTACTACTTGAATTGAAATTGGGTTTTTGTGTGTTGCTGAGCAGGATGTGATGGTGGCAGGTGGGATGGAGAGCATGTCCAATGTTCCCTACATAATGAACAGAGGAGCAACACCATATGGTGGCATAAAGCTTGAAGATTTGATTGTAAAAGATGGGCTAACTGACGTCTACAATAAAATTCATATGGTAATTATTGCTTTTTAATGGAGAAATGCAATGTATATAAAATACTGCTTGATTTAAAAATACATATATATATACTTAATTAAATTAATTAATTTTTATTTTATTTATTTATTTATTTATGGCTGTGTTGGGTCTTTGTTGCTGCATGTGGGCTTTCTCTAGTTGTGGCGAGTGGGGGCTACTCTTCATTGCAGTGTGCGTGCTTCTCATTGCGGTGGCTTCTCTTGTTGTGGAGCACAGGCTCTAGGTCTGCGGGCTTCAGTAGTTGTGGCTCACGGGCTCTAGGGCACAGGCTCAGTAGTTGTGGTGCACGGGCTTTGTTGCTCCACAGCATGTGGGATCTTCCTGGACCAGGGATCAAACCCATGTACCCTGCATTGGCAGGTGGATTCGTAACCACTGCATCACCAGGAAAGTCCAATATATATATCTCAGAAACTGAACTGAAGGATATAAATGTTGATTGAGCCATTCATTTTAGGAAAATGTTTTTCTAAGCTCATTGCATCAACTTGGCTCAACTGTTGAATAAATTGCCCCACACTGAAATAGGACATTTTCTGACATTTAATAATGGATTCCATAGGTGTTTAATTATTTGTCTTCAAAATAGCAACTTCTGGGCTAATTCAAGTATTTGAGGATGAGACATGAGTAAAAAAATTAGTACAGAAAGAAGTATATTTTAAGAAACTAAATTTAACTACTAACCACTATTTTATGTTATGCAAAGTTAATTAGTTTTTTAAAACTTCCAACTTCTATCAGGGCAACTGTGCTGAAAATACTGCAAAGAAGCTGAATATTGCACGAGATGAACAGGATACTTATGCTATTAACTCCTATACCAGAAGTAAAGCAGCATGGGAAGCTGGAAAATTTGGAAATGAAGTTGTTCCTGTCACAATTACAGTAAAAGGTTGAAGGATAAATAGATTTTAATTTTTAGTAGACTTTACGTGTTGCTAAATATTTTATGTTTAAGTTTTAGTACATTTTTATCTTTGTTAATTTCAACTGAGGACACTGACACTGCTGCTTATGGTTGTTAAAGGGAAATGTTGCTAATTCAGAGGTAAATTTAATTTCTAATATAATTCTTTCTGATATAAGCAACAGACAACACACTAAGTTAAGTGAAAAGGGGGTATTTATTAGAAGGCCACTTGGGGATTCGTCCCAGAACTGAAAGATGTATGGCAGCAACCAGTCAGCTCTGGGAACTTCAGGGATTGGAAGTGGGTATTCAGTACCATTAGGACATGCCGTCTTGGCTTTTCCGTGCTGCTTTTGTTCTTTATTGTCTCAGCTTTTTTGTGGTGCTGCCTCCATCTCCAGGGTCACATCTGTAGGGCTCTCAGTCACAAAGGAAAGAGACCTCCTCACCAATTGCAGCAAAATAAATCCACAGTAAAGACTCAATTAACTTGGTTTAGGTTACATTTCGATTCTAGAAATAATTACTGTGATGAGAATGATGGAGTACCAAAACTTATCCAGCCTAGGTTGGACATCTACCCCTGGGGTTAGAAGAATGAGGTCTGTGATCATAGAAGGAGGCTGAGAGAAGAGAATGGGATGTGGCTAAATAGAAGATTTAAATTGCATCAGGCTACTTAATAAACTCTTCTTTAAGACACTAACAGAAATTATTGATGGTAGATTCTTGAGTGGAATTTACTTGGGATGGTTTAAGGTATGTGGGCGTACAGGGAAGCACAGACTACCAGGCACCTTGTGTACCATTTCTTACTGAGCAGCTAATTATTATCTTCACTGCTAAGATTACTTAATTTAAAAGATTTTTGTTTTAGGTAAACCAGATGTAGTGGTGAAAGAAGATGAAGAATATAAACATGTTGATTTTAGCAGAGTTCCAAAGCTGAAGACGGTTTTCCAAAAAGAAAATGGTTAGTATTAAGAAATGAAGCATAAGAAAAAAGAGTCAGTATACCATAGCTCGTCTTAGAACTGCCTGAGGATTTTTTAAAATTCCAGAAAACAACTAGATGGTATTTAACATTTTCAATGTATCAGGCTCAAGTGAAGTTAACAAAACATATGATATTTATCCAAAGTATATTTAAAATTGCTTAACAGTTAATATTTTCTTTGCGTGTTTGAACTTGTTTTTTATTATTAATTTTTATTGGAGTGTAGTTGATTTACAATGTTGTTAGTTTCTGCAGTACAGCAAAGTGAATCAGTTATGCATATACATATATCCACTGGTTTTTAGATTCTATTCCCGTATAGGTCATTACAGAGTATTGAGGTAGAGTTCCCTGTGCTATACAGTAGGTTTTTATTAGTTATTTATTTTATATAAACAGTTAATACTTTCAATATATAAAGCCTCTGGAACAGGTTGTAGAATGATGTAGAACAGTTTTTCATATGCACTTCATCTTGAAAGTTTTTCGTGATATGAAAGTCAAGTTTACATATTATGTTAAATATCTGTAAGCCTCTGGAGGACTAAGCTGATAGATGTTTTTCATTGTTGTATCTCTAGTGCCTGGTTCTCAACAAATAAATGTTGAATGTTTGTTAGTATAAGTGGGATCCCAGGTTACTAAATCGTTTTAGGAAAAAAAGGTCAGTTCTGCTTTTAAAATTGGCTGTATACAGCTGTGATAATAATCTGAAATAATTTTTTTCCCTTTTTTGATTGAATTTCTCAATACTAACTATAGGAGTGGATTAATCTTTTTTATTAAAGCATCATATAAAAATTTATATTGCAGGGAATTCCCTGATGGTCCAGTGGTTAGGACTCTGCTTCTGCAGCGGGGGCACGGGTTTGATCCCTAGTCGGGGAACTAAGATCCCACAAGCCTCACAGCTCGGCCAAAATAAGAAAAAAAAATTTATATTACAAAAGTATATTTTTATAATTTTAGCAACAGTCTATTTTAGGGTCTTCATTGGTATTTAAAAGAAAACAGCTTAATTGACATACAATTTGCATACCATAAAATTCTACTGTTTAAAATGTACAGTTTAGTGACTTTTAGTATTCATTTAACTTAAAGTGATTGTAGAGAAGAAGAAATATCTGATTTTGACACTGATTTGAAAAATATATAATGAGTGCCTGCTCTACTGTGAATAAGCAAAGACTTAGTGTTTGTTGTTAGGAAAAATATGAAGTGGTCCTTATCTTTGAGGAATTATGAACCAGCATTTACCCAGTGCCATCACACATGCCTTTTGAGGCAGCTTTGAATAAACTGTTACAAAAAACTAACGTAAGGGGACTTCCCTGGTGGTCCAGTGTTAAGACTCCATGCTCCCAATGCAGGGGGCCCGGGTTCGATCCCTGGTCTGGGAACTAGATCCCACATGCCACAAGATCCCACATGGGGCAGCAACTAAGACCCGGTGAAGCCAAATAAATAAATAAAAATGTATTTTAAAAAATCTAACATAAAAAGGTATACTGACATTAATTGTGTTATACACATACACATTTAATTATGTGTATTTTCCTGAGGGCAGGAATTATCTCCATCCATATCTTCATGCATCCAGCAACCCAGGCAGTTATTCTGCAGAAATCTGTTAAATTGATCCAAACGAATTCATTGTGAAAGAATGTTCTGACATCATGCTCATTGATACTTTCAGGTACAGTAACAGCTGCCAATGCCAGCACACTGAATGATGGAGCAGCTGCTATGGTTCTGATGACTGCAGATGCAGCCAAGAGGCTCAGTGTTAAACCACTGGCAAGAATAGCAGGTAGAAAATGTTCTGAACTTGTTTATTCCTAAACTGCTATACTCTTCCTGAAATTGAGGTTCTTTGCCAGTAATATTATACGTAATATTGAAGTTGGCTATTTCTGTCTGTAGGTTGTTTTGTGACAGAATTTAACTAGTACATGTTTTAACTGAGATAGATAGAACCTCCTTCAATATTTTCGTTAGTATTTGATTTGTATAAGAGAAAGCTTTTAAAAATCTTTCCATATCCTGGATGATGTGTGGGAGACTACAGGGTACATGTTTTCCCCTGGCACTGTGGGGAAAGGTAGCCAGGTAGAATAAAAAGAATATGGGCTCAGGAGTATAGAGATACAAAAAATCTAATTGTACTGGCATTAATTATTAACTGTGTGGTCTTCGCATGTCCTCAGTCTCCTTAAGACTTTTTAGCTGTAAAATCTGCCTTGCCTTCTTCATAAGGAGTTAAACAGATACCATTTTGTTTAGATCATGGTTTCTTAACCTCAGCACCATTGACATTTCACAACAAATAATTGTGTTGTAGGAGCTATTCTATGCATTGTAAGATGTTTAGCAGCTTGGCTTCCACCCACTAGATACTACAATAAGTGGCATTCCACCTGTGCAACAACCAAAAATATCTCTAGATAATGTCAGTGTCCCTGGAGGCAGTTCCCCCTAACTCCCTATCTGTGAAAGTCAATGGCTTAGATGACTAGTATAATCTTGTAAAGTGTAGAATCTTAGAAAAGGCACAAATACATTTAAATACACTATAATGTTTAGGAAACTTGCATTTTTGCATATTATATGAGTTGTTAGATATAGCTTTGGGTGCTTGTAAAAAGATTTTAATGACCTATTTTTTTTAATAAAGCATTTGCTGATGCTGCTGTAGAACCTATTGATTTTCCAGTTGCACCTGCATATGCTGTACCTAAGGTGAGAACAAAATAACAGACTATAACTCATTGTGCCAATTTCTGTTTTTGCTTATACCAAGGTTGCATGTTTTAGATTTTACATGTTACTCATCCACCAAAGCATAGAGGTAGCTTACTTTCAAATCTTCTCACTTCTCCTGAAAACAATTAGAGAGCAACAAGGATAACAACAACAAAAGTAAAGGGGCAACCCACAAACTATATTTTCAGTGGAGCAGATAAAAACTACATAATTGAATTCCTTGTGTGGAACTCACATACCTGGAATGGCAACCGCAAAGTGGGAGGTTGGTGCAGCAGAGAAAAGAAAGGAATGCTGAGGGTCCAGCGTTCTAGAATTCAAAGCAAATATTCATTACTAGAAGGAGCAGTCTTCTTCCTGAAAGGGAACTCCTGGGAGCTGGTCTCAAAGTAAAACTGGAGATGGAGAGGACCTATCTGCTCCAGTTGTCAGTCTGAGTCTTTGTGGGAAGTTACTAAGGGGTCCCAGGAAAGGAGACAGTGTTCTGCTGGTTTAGGGGTTAAGGGATCTCAGAAGACTCCAGCAAATGTTCCCTTTCAGAAGTAGAGGGCCTCACCCTGAGAGAAAATGTCTGAGGGTGGCACCCAGATTAAAAAAAAAAAAAAAAAATCAGTGGGGAATAAGGATAGAGAAGGATCAGAAACAACAGGGAATGATGATCTGTCCAGAGGTGGCAGATCTCAGAAAGCAACACAGTTATACAGCTTCTGAAAGTGAATGTGCATCGCATTGGAAAGGAAGGGTGATAAACATTTCTCAGCTAGATTCTGAGAGCTAGAAAAGTGGCTACACTTAGGTAGGTACCATGTTTTGTCTCATGGTGTTGGAACTAGAGGAAGCTGTTTGAGCTGTACAGCTTAGAAAGCTACCTGAGCCTGCTGGAGGAAGAGAGCAAGGAGGAACAAAAGTTTCATGTTAATATTATTGTTGCTCAGAACAAAAATATTTCTAAAGATAAACACCCTCCTGCAATAGCTGAGGAACTATCAAAACAAGAGATCATATAATAAGACTTTAAATAAATCATTTACAATGAAAATACGATAGCTCTGAATAACTGTGCCCCAGATAACCCCACAGCAACTTTTATAAAGCAGAAACTCTAGGGGATGCAATGAAAAATTAGTAGAGACTAGTATTCCTCTTTCATTTGATAGATAAAAAATCTAGAACTAAGCAACATATAATCAGTAAAGTAGATCTTAAGAATATGTATCAACTATGTACCCCTAAATAAAGAGTACATTTTTTTCAGTTATCCATGGAATGGTCAAGAAAATCAAGTTTTCTCTCTCCAAAATAGAAATACGATAATGCAAACAAGTCTTTGATTACAAGCAATAAGATGAGAAATTAGGGCATTCTCTGGCAGTCCAGTGGTTAGGATTCCACACTTGCACTGCAGGGGGCACGGGTTCAATCCTTGGTCAGGGAACTAAGATCCTGCATGCCGTGCAGCACCCCCCCCCCCCCAAACAAAAACAAAAACAAAAAACTGGGTTGGCAGTTCCCAAACAGACTTATTCTGTCTTTAGATCTTGCCTTGAAAGATCTATTACTGGATAACAAAACTGTCCTAATATCCCCACCAGACTTCTGCTTCCAAAACAATGTATCAAAGTTAATAATGAGGATGGGAAGTAGCGGCCTGCTTTGTCATTATCTAAGGGTGTAAGCTTCATGTAGAAGGTTTCACTACACATTGGAGAACATGAGCTTTCTTAGTCCAGGAGAGCTTGCCCTGTGTTGGCAAAGAATAGTAAAGGAAGAGGTTACCAGATACCACTTCCATTCCCCACCAAAACTCCTGTCAAAATTCCAACTGGAAATACAACTTAGAGACCCCCCCCCCCGCAAAAAAAAACAAAAACAAAAACAAAAGATGAGAAATGAAAATCAGAAAATAAAAGGGCCCTTCCTCCTGGAAACTAAGAAACTCCATATTTATGTATTACATCAAAGGGAAATATAAACGAAAATTGCAGAACTTCAAGAAGATAATAAGTTTTGACTTAAGTATCTGAACATAATCTATATTTTTAAAAAATTTAGGTTCTTAAAGATGCAGGATTGAAAAAAGAAGATATTACAATGTGGGAAATAAATGAAGCCTTTAGTGTGGTCGTACTAGCAAACATTAAAATGCTAGAGATTGATCCCCAAAAAGTGAATATCAATGGAGGAGCTGTTTCTCTTGGACATCCAATTGGGTAGGTAAAATTATAAAGAAAAATATACATAGGTTAATGGCTGCCTTTGTATATTCCTGTCAAAACTTAAACTGCTTCATTATAATTCTTGTTACTCTTGGTTTAACAGTTTTTCTTCCCACCCATCCCTTATAGGGCAAATACCATTTCTGATAGGATCCCCATTGAACACAGATCTATCACATCTGTTCCTTGAAAACTAATATTGTTTTATGTTGAAGAAGATAATTTAAGATTAAAATCTATGCTTGGGCTTTTCAAAAAGCTGTAACCATTCTTGGGGCTTCCCTGGTGGTCCAGTGGTTAGGACTCCACACTTCCACTACAGGGGGCATGGGTTCGATCCCTGGTTGGGAAACTAAGGTCCTGCATGCTGCTCAGTGCGGCCAAAAAAAAAAAAAAAGCTGTAACCCTTCTTGAAACAAGTCTCCCAAGTTAAAGTAAAGTAGTTAAATTCAGCTATAAGTAATGGCTAATTTGGTTATTCATACAGTCGATAAACCATTAAAGTACCAAAATGCTTTCTTAATCCTAGGATGTCTGGAGCCAGGATTGTCGTCCATTTGGCTCATGCCTTGAAGCAAGGAGAATATGGTCTTGCCAGTATTTGCAACGGAGGAGGAGGTGCTTCTGCCATGCTGATCCAAAAGCTGTAGACAACTTCTGTTGTCTAAGGCAACAACCCTATGTAGCCAGAAAGGCCTGCTGTAATCAGGGTGACTGATTACCCTGGGTCAGCTTGTATGAAAATAATGTTTCACTTTTTATTATTTTCAACTCTTTTAAAAAAAATAAGATAAAAAATCAAATCCCCAAACCTTTTGAGATTACACAGTAATTTTTTCTTCTAATTTACATTGTTTCTAATCTTGAACACATTTTTGTTATAAGGCTGTACTGTTTAAAATACCACTGTGCAATATTAGTGACTTATAAGTAGCTAGAAGCTTCCATTTTAGAGAATAAATCTTAATTTAAATTTTTGAGGACTGTTAAACATTAAGTGAATGTTATCTATCACTAATTTACATTTAATAGACCCTTCAAAGTAAGAGCAGTTATTCTGTGCAAACTAGGAATGCCTCATATTATTAGTCAAGAAGCCAAAGACTGTAGTGTTGCTAGAAACAGGAGGAACCCACGTGCTCAGGTCTGAAGTGGGTGCAATTTCTCATAACCTCATCATTCAGAATTTGTTTGGGCATGGGGGTTAGGGTTTTAGCTCTGAATTACTACAGTAGCACAGAGAGTGGGAAAGAAGGTGGAAACTAAACTGCTCAACTGAATGGATTTCTGAAGGGAAGAGATTGCCACTTTCATTATGCCACAATGCCTGTTCTTAAGCAGAAGAAAATGCAGCACAAGTATCTTGAGTTGCATCTCATCTAGAAAAAAAACACACTGTACACAGGGGCTATGTACACCAACCTCAGCTGCAGTTCTGAGAAGGGAAACCTGTTTAAGTTGATGTTGACAATAGTTGGGGAGTGGAGAGGACAGAAAAGTGGTATTACATGTATCTCATGGCAAATAATTCAGTGAATTATTCAGTGAATTCTTATCGTTGAAGGAAAAAAAAGATAACATGGAAAAAAATTGTTCTTAAGATTCAAAGACTACTTTCAAAAATATCTGTATAGTAATTACAGCTCCCTTTTGCAGCTCATTATGTGCTAAGTACTGTCCTAGAGGCTTTATTTGTATTAACTCCTTTAATCCTCACAAAAACTCAATAAGGTAGGTACCATTATTATTCCTCCTATAAAAATAAGGAAATTGAGGCGTGGAGTGGTAAAATAGATTCTCAAGGTCAAATATCTCGTGAGTAGCTGAGATGGATTCAGTTCCAGGCAGTCTTACTCCAGAGCCCAAGTTCTTAACTCAGTATGTTTGGCTTCTCAGTCTCAGATAAGTATCTGCCCTAACTGTAAGAGGAACTGGGTAAAATACATGGGAAAAAAAAAATCCAACCCAAAATATTTAGAATACTTCATTGAAGATAAGCAGAATTAACAATGAATCCAAAAGTCAGTCATCTGGAAAACTTAAATCTGGGAGTAAATGAAGAGAGAAAAAGAAAAGACATAGAACCAACAAGTAAATGGTATTTATTAAAAAGGAAAAAGAAAGGTACTCTGAAGCAATAATTACAATATAAGAGAAAAACTCAGATTTTTACTAAGTGTGCAGATTTAGAAAGCCTTATTTCATTAACAGAATTAACAGAATCACACTAATGTTCTATGGAAAAGACAGTAAAGAAAAAAATTCTTCAAACAGCTAGGTAGAAAAATTGGTAACCTTAGTCCTTATTTCTATAACTGTCAGAAGACAAGTGACAAACATCTACATATTTTTTAATGGAGTAAGAGTGATAAAGATACTAGAAGGAGTGTCTAGGCATGCAAAAGCTTAGAAAATGTAGCACTGTGATGTTTCCTCCAAAAATGACAAAGGTTTATCAGCACATGGAAAGAATAATCAAGAATTTGGGAATGTGAAAGTTAAATTTTTAAAAAATGATTAAGGACTGACTAGGGAGCAAGGGAAGATAGTGGTGAAACGGGTTAAAAAAAAAAAATATATATATATATATATATATACGCTAAATAAAGGGAAATGCCATTGGAATGTAAAAAGGAGTTCCACATTTTAAATTACTATAGAAGATAAAAGCTGAAAAACCCAATTACAAAGTAAAAGATGGCTGGTGTATATCACAAATTATTAGACATCAAGGCAGAAAGTGTTAAAATAGGACAAGAACTATTCCGTGTAAAGAAGATTACTCAAAATGATGTTATGGAGAACCCAAAGAGGGTCATAGAAGTGGCTTTTATGAAGGATGACATGAGAATTTAGCATGCATTTAGGAGCTGATTGGCATCCTCCCTGGAGACTGGGGAAGCCAGCAGATACCACCTCTATGTTCTCATTTGAGCCCAGTACACATCTGGTGCCCCAGCTTTTGCAGCTGCCACCGAAGGGAGAGGCCCCTGGATCACTTGGCTCTGATAGCCAGCAGGTTTTATACTTATGGGTGCCACAGAACTGTAGCAAAGAATCAGTCATTAATGGGTATAGCAGCCCTGCCCACACCTCCCAAGGGTATACACCTGGGCCCAGTGCAGAGGCAACATGCAAAAAAGCCCATCTCCCAGTTTTCTCCGTGAGAGGGCCCTAACTACATACTTTCCCAGTTGCTGCCTACAAGTACAGCTTTCAATCAACTTGCATCTAGGTACAGACTGCCGTCTTCCCCTTTGGGAGCCACTAAGAACAAAGAAGGCAGCATGGAAAATCACAAATGTTTAAGAGATAAAGAGCTCTGGTCAGGCTGATGTATAAGGTTCTCTTACCTAAGATCACTTTGTCAAGACTGAGAGAGGTGGCTTTTTTATCTAAGGTACAGAAACCAACACAGTCAAGGAAAATGAAGAAATGGGAATATGTTTCAAACAAAAGAATGAGATAAAACTTTAGAAACATCTCAATGAAACAGAGATAAGTGATTTACCTAATAAAGAATTAAAAATAATGGTCATAAAGATGCTCACAGATCAGGAGAACAATGTTTAAACAAAGAATTTCAAAGAAGGTAGAAAATATAAGAAAGTACCAAACAGAAATCAGAGAGCTGAAGAATACACTAACCAAATTGAAAAATTCAATAGAGGAGTTAAGCAGCAGACAAGTAGAAGAAAGGATCAGTGAACTCAAAGACAGGGCAGTGAAATTTATCCAGTGGAGCAAAGAAAAAAAAGACAGCTTAAAGTCCTTATGAGACAACATCAAGTGAGCAAACAAGTATGTACATTATAGGGGGTCCCAGAATTAGAAGAGAAAGGGGCAGAAAGCTTATAAGAAATATCAGCTGAAAACTTTCCTACCTGGAGAAAGAAACAGACCAGATTCAGGAAGCACAGAGGAATCCAAAAAAGATAAATCCAAAGAGCCCTCACATGGAGACACATTATAATTAAATTGTGAAAAGTTAAAGACAGAGAACCTTAAAAGCAGCAAGAGAAAAACTTGTCATGAACAAAGGAACCCCCATAAGACTATAAGCAGATTTTTCAGCAGAAACATTATAGGCCAGAGGGGAGTGGTATGATATATTCAAAAGGGCTGAAAGAAAAAACACAAACTGCCAATCAAGAATACTTTATCCAGGAAAGCTGTCCTTCAGAATTGAAGGAGATAGTTTCCCAGACAAGCAAGACCTGGAGGAGTTCATTACCACTAGACCAGCCTTATTAAAATGTTAAAGGGACTTCAACCTGAATCAAAGGATGCTAATTAGTGACAAACCTTTGAAAGTATGTCTCACTGGTAAAGATAAATATATAGTTAAATTCAGAATACTTTTTGTAATGGTGGTGGGTAAATCCTTATAACTCTGGTGTGAAGGCTAAGACAAGATGATTAAAAATAAGCATAGGGCTTCCCTGGTGGCGCAGTGGTTGGGGGTCCGCCTGCTGATGCAGGGGGCGTGGGTTCGTGCCCCTGTCCGGTAGGATCCCGTGTGCCGCGGAGTGGCTGGGCCCGTGAGCCGTGGCTGCTGGGCCTGCGCGTCCGGAGCCTGTGCTCCGCAACGGAAGAGGCCACAGCAGTGAGAGGCCCGCGTACAGCAAAAAAAAAAAAAAAAAAGCATAACTTCAAAAATTTTTAATGGACACATAAGGTAAAAATATGTAAACTGTAACATCAAAAACATAAAATGGAGGGGGGAGTAGAGTGTAGAACTTAAGTATTTGAAATTAAGTTATAGCTTAAAATATACTGTTATAAATATGAGATGTTTTATATAAGCCTCATGGTAACCACAAAGCAAAGACCTATAGTAGATGCACAAAAGATAAAGGAGTCTATGCACACCCCTACAAAAAAAATCATCAAACCACAAAAGAAGAAAGCAAGACATGAAGGAACAAAGGAATTACAGCCAGAGAACAATGAATGAAATGGCAATAGTAAGTCCATATCTATCAATAGTAACCTTAAATGACTGAATGGAAAAAAAAAAAAAGGACCCAATTATATGCTGCATATGTGAGAATCACTTCAGGTTTAAGGACACATAGAGAATGAAAGTGAAGGAATGGAAAAATATCTCATGAATGGAAACCAAAAGAAAGCAGGGTAGCTATATTTATATTGGACAAAATAGACTTTAAGACACAGAACGTAGGAAGATAAAAAGGTCATTATATTATGATAAAGGGGTCAATCCAACAAGAGAATAAAAAATTGTAAATATTTATCCACCCAACACTGGAGCACCTAAATATATAAAGCATTTATTAACAGACCTGAGGGTACTCCCTGGCAGTCCAGTGGTTAAGACTTGGTGCTTTCACGGCCGGGGTCTGGGTTCAATCCCTGGTTGAGGAACTAAGATCCTGCAAGCTGCACAGTGTGGCCGGTGGTGGTGGGGGGATGGGAAATGAGACCTAGGGAGGAAGAGACAGTAATCCAATAATAGGGGACTTCAATACCACACTTAAAACAATAGATATTTCATCCAGATTGAAAATCAATGAGGAAACATTGGACTTAAATGATACGTTAGACCAGATGGACTTAGATACATTATGATGTTCTATCCAAGGGCAGCAGAATACATATTCTCAAGTGCACATATATCATTCTCCAAAATAGAGCATATGTTAGGTCACTAAAGAGGTTTTAAGATTAAGGAGACTGAAATTGCATCAAGCATCTTTTCTGACCACAATGGTATGAAACTAGAAATCAATTATAGGAAGAAAAGTGTAAAATTCACAAATATGTGGAGATTAAAAACCATGCTACTGAACAACCAATGGGTCAAAGAAGAAAACCAAACAGAAATTAAAAAATATTCTGACACAAATGAAAATAGAAATGCAACAACACCAAAACATGTGATGGAGCAAAAGCAGTTCTAATAGGGAACTTCATACTGCACTAAGAATCAAGAAAGATCTCAAACAACCTAACTTTACACCTCAAGGAACTAGAAAAAGAACAAACTAAGCCCAAAGTTAGTTGAAGGCAGGGAAATAAAGATCAGAGCAGAAAGAAATGAAATACAGGCTAAAAAGATAATAGAAAAGATTTTTTTTAAAATGAGCTGATTTTTATAAAAAGAAACAAATGACAAATCATTTGCTAGACTTAAAACAAAAGAGAAGCCTCAAATAAATAAAATTATAAATGAAAGAGGAGATATTACAACTAGTACCACACAATGAATCATAAGCGAGTATGCTGAACAATTATACACCAATAAACTGCACAAACTAGAAGAGATGGAAAAAGTCCTAGAACCATGTAACCTACCATATAACCAACCATATAACCTGAAGCATGAAAAAATAGAAAATCTGGACATACTAATTACTAGTGAGGAGACTGAATCAGTAATGAAAAACCTCCCAATTAAGAAAAGTCCAGGACCAGACAGCTTCATCGGTGAATTCCACCAAGCATTTAAAGAATTAATACTAATCCTTCTCAAACTCTTCCAACAAAGAGAAGTGGGAATCCTTCCAAACAAATTTTATGAGGATATCATTACCCTGATACCAAAACCAAAAAAGGACACTGCAAGAACAGAAAACTACAGGCCAATATCTCTGATGAAAGTAGATACAAATATCCTGAACAACATATTAGCAAACCAAAATCTACATCACATTAAAAGAATCATGCACCATAATTAAGTGGAATTTATTACAGGGATGTAAGCATAGTTTAGTATCCATAAGTCAGTGTTATAAACCAAGTAACAAAATGAAGGATAAAAATCATATGATCATCTCAAGATGCAGAAAAAGCATTTGATAAAATTCAACATCCATTCATGATCAAAACTCCCAATATAGGGGGTGTAGAAAGAATGTACTTCAACATAATAAAGGCTACATATGACAAGCCCACAGCTAACATCATATTCGATGAAAAGCTGAAAGGTTTTCCTCTAAGATCAGGAACAAGACAAGGATGCCCACTCTTACCAATTTTATTCAACATATTACTAGACGTCCTAAGCAGAACAATTAAAATAGCAAGCAAGGAAAAGACATAAGAAGCTTCCACAACAAAAAGGAAGAAGTAGATGAAATGCAGATGATATATTATATATAGACTACCCTAAAAACTCTACCAAAGAACTGTTATAATAAATGAATATAATAAAGTTGTAGGATACAAAGTCAATATACAGGCATACCTCATTTTATTGCACTTTGTAGATACTGTGGTTTTTTTGTTTTGTTTGCTTTTTTTTTTAAAACAAATTGAAGGTTTGTGGCAATCCTGTGTTGTCAGATGATGGTTAGCATATTTTAGCAATAAAATTAAGGTATACATATTGTTTTTTAAGACACAATACTAATGCACACTGAATAGACTATAGTGTAAACATAACATATGCACTGGGAAACAAATTTGCGTGACTTGTGATTTGCTTTATTGTAGTGGTCTAGAACTGAACCTGCAATATCTCCGAGATATGCTTGTATTTTTTGTTTTTCAACAAATTGAAGCTTTATGGCAACCTTGCATTTTGTATCAAGCAAGTCTATCAGCACCATTTTTCCAATAGCATTTGTTCACTTCGTGTCTCTATGTCACATTTTGGTAATTCTCACAATATTTCAAACTTTTCATTATTATTATATTTGTTATGGTGATCTGTGACCAGTGACTTCTGATGTTACTATTGTAATTGTTTTGGGGCACAATGAACTGCACTCATATCAAGATGGTGAACTTGATAAATATTGTGTCTTCTGACTGCTCCACCAACTGGCAACTTCCCTATCTCTCTCCTTCTCCCTGAGGGGAGGGAACAGGACTCCTTACTCCCTAAGACACAACAATATTGAATGTAGGCCAATTAATAACCTTACATGACCTCTAAGTGTTAAAGTGAAAGGAAGAGTCACATGTCTTTCACTTTAAATCAAAAGCTAGCAACGATTAAGCTTAGTGAGGAAGGCATGTACAAAGCCGAGATAGTCTGAAAGCTAGGCCTTTTGTGCCAGTTACCAAGTGCTACTCCAGTGAACCCAGGGATGTTAAGAAAGTGAAACAGCCTCATTGCTAATACAGTAAGTCTCATACATATGAATGAGTTCTGTTCTGAGAGTGAGTTCATAAGTCCAATTTGTTCATAAGTTCAATGCCTAGGTACCCAACTAACACAATCGGCTATATAGTACTGTACTGTAATCAGTTTATAATAGTTTTCACACAAATACATAAAAAACAAACACAAAAAATAAAGAAACATTTTAGGTCTTACAGTACAGCACCTTGAAAAGTATAGTAGTACAGTACAACAGGTGGCATACAGGGGCTGGCATCAAGTGAACAGGTTACTGACTGGAGGACGGAGAAGAGGTGGGAAATGGTAGAGCTGAAGGATTGTCAGCCATAGGAGACGGAGGGTCTGGACAAAAGCACAACCACTTGTAGAGGATGCACGCAATGTGACAATATACATCAGACATGTGAACTAACATGACTGGACATGCAAACGCATGTTCGCATCTTTGAAAGTTCACAACTTGAAGGTTTGTATGTAGGGGACTTACTGTAAGCAGAAAATTTTATTAGTCTGGCTAGAAGATCAAACCAGCCACAACATTCCCTTAAGCCAAATCCTAATCCAGAGCAAGCCTCTGGCTCTCTCAAATTCTGTGAAGGCTGAGACAGGTCAGGAAGCTGCAGAAGAAAAGTTTGAAGCTACCAGAGATTGGTCCTTGAGGTTTAAGGTAAGAAGACAGCTTCATAACATCAAAATGCAAGATTCAGCAAGTGCTGATGTAGAAGGTGCAGCAAGTTATCCAAAGATCTAGCTAAGATAATTCATGAAGGTGGCTCCACTAAACAACAAATTTTCAACATAGATGAAACAGCTATTGAAACATCTATTGAAAGAAGATGCCATCCAGGACTTTCATAGCTAGAGTGGAGAAGTCAATGCCTGGATTCAAAGCTTCAAAGGACAGGCTAACTAACTGTCTTGTTAGGGGCCAGTGCAGCTGGTGAGTTTAACTTGAAGTCATTGCTCATCTACCACTCTGAAAATCCTAAGGCCCTTAAGAGCCCTTAAGAATTATGCTAAATCTATTCTGCCTGTGCTTTATAAATAGAACAACAAAGTCTGGATGACAGTACATCTGCTCACAACATGGTTAACCAAATATTTTAAGCCCAGTATTGAGAACTGTTCCTCAGGAAAACAAAATTTCTTTCAAAATATTACTGCTCTTTGACAATACACTTGGTCACCCAAAAGCTCTGATCGAGATGTACAGTGAGCTTAACATGGTTTTAAATTCTGCTAACATGGCATCCATTCTGCAGTCCATGGATCAAGGAGTAATTTCAACTTTTAAGTCTTCTTATTTAAGAAATATATTTTGTAAAGCTATAGCTGCCATAGTGATTCCTCTGACGAATCTGGGCAAAGTCAATTGAAAACCTTCTGAAAAGCATTCACCATTCTAGATGCCATTAACAGCATTCGTGGAAACCATAAAAAGAATGAAAAGACAACCCTCAAAATGGGAGAAAATATTTGCAAACGAAGCAACTGACAAAATGTTAATCTCCAAAATATACAAGCAGCTCATGCAGCTCAATATCGAAAAAACAACCCAATCCAAAAATGGGCAGAAGACCTAAATAGACATTTCTCCAAAGAAGATATAAAGATTGCCAACAAACACCTGAAAGTATGCTCAACATCACTAATCATTAGAGAAATGCAAATCAAAACTACAATGAGGTATCACCTCACAACAGTCAGAATGGCCATCATCAAAAAATCTACAAACAATAAATACTGAAGAGGGTGTGGAGAAAAGAGAACCCTCTTGCACTGTTGGTGGGAATGTAAACTAATACAGCCACTATGGAGAACAGTATGCAGGTTCCTTAAAAAACTAAAAATAGAACTACCATATGACCCAGCAATCCCACTACTGGGCATATACCCTGAGAAAACCATAATTCAAAAAGAGTCATGTACCACAATGTTCATTGCAGCTCTATTTACAATAGCCAGGACATGGAAGCAACCTAAGTGTCCATTGACAGATGAATGGATAGAGAAGATGTCGCACATATATACAATGGAATATTACTCAGCCATAAAATGAAACGAAATTGACTTATTTGTAGTGAGGTGGATGGACCTAGAGTATGTCATACAGAGTGAAGTAAGAAAGAGAAAAACAAATACTGTATGCTAACACATATATATGGAATCTGAAAGAAGAAAAATGGTTCAGAAGAACCTAGGGGCAGGACAGGAATAAAGATGCAGATGTAGAGAATGGACTTGAGGACATGGGGAGGGGGAAGGGTAAGCTGGGATGAAGTGAGAGAGTGGTGTGGACATATATACACAACCAAATGTGAAATAGCTAGCTAGAGGGAAGCAGCTGCATAGCACAGGGAGATCAGCTCGATGCTTTGTGACCACCTAGATGTGTGGGATAGGGAGGGTGGGAGGGAGACCCAAGAGGAGGAGATATGGGGATGTGTGTATATGTATAGCTGATTCACTTTGTTATACAGCAGAAACTTAACACACCATTGTAAAGCAATTATACTGCAATAAGGATGTTAAAAAAAAGAATATTCATGATTCATGCCTTTAGGTCAAAACATCAACATTAACAGGAGTTTGGAAGAAGTTGTTTCCAACCTCATGGATAACTTGAGTGGTTCAAGATGTCAGGGGAGGAAGTAATTGCAGATGTGGTGGAAACAGCAAGAGAACTAGAATTATAATTGGGGCTTAAGATGTGACTGAATTGCTGCAATCTCATCATAAAACTTGAACGAATGAGGATTTGCTTCTTATGGATGAGCAAAGAAAGTGGTTTCTTGAGATGGAATCTAATCCTGGTAAAGATGCTGTAAAGACTGTTGAAATACAACTAAAGATTTAGAATATGACATAAACTTAGTTGATAAAGGAGTGGCAGGGTTTTGAGAGGACTGACTCTAATTTTGAAAGAAGTTCTACTGTGGGTAAAATGCTATAAAACAGCTACAGAGAAAAGGAAGAGTCAATTGATGCAGGAAACTTCATTGTTGCCTTAGAAACTGCCACAGCCACCCCAACCTTGAGCAACCATCATTCTGATCAGCCAGCAGTGGTCAACATTGAGGTAAGACCCTCCACCAGCAAAGGCTGAAGGCTCAGATGATGCTTAGCATTTTTTTTAGCAATAAAGTGTTTAAAAATTTTTTAAAATTTATTCTTATTATTTAATTTTAGTTTATTGGAGCTACCTTTTTCTTTTCTTTTCTTTTCTTTTTTTTGCCCACATTGCACAGCTTCCAGGATCTCAGTTCTCTGACTAGGGATTGAACCTGGGCCATGGCAGTGAAAGACTGGATCCTAACCACTAGGTCACGAGGGAACTCCCAGAAATAGAGGATTTTTAAATTAAGGTATGTATATTTTTTTTAGACATGATGCTATCTCACACTTTAAATAGACTACAGTATAGTCTGAACATAACTTTCATATGCACTGGGAAACCAAAAAATTTGTGTGACTTGTGATATTTGCTTAATTGTGGTCATCTGTAACTGAATCTGCAATATCTCCAAGGTATGCCTGGAACAAAAATCTTTTGCATTTATATACACTAACAATGAACTATCAGAAAGAGAAATTAAGAAAAGAATCCCATTTACAGCTGCATCAAAAATAATAAAGATACTCTAGGAATAAATTTAACCAGGGAAGTGACAGATCTGGACACTGAAAAGTATAAGACACTGATGAAAGAAATTGAAAACATAAATAAATGGAAAGATAGTTCATGCTCATGGACTGGAAGAATATTATTAAAATGTTCATACTACCCAAAGTCATCTACAGATTCATTGCAACCTGTACCAAAATTCCAATGGCATATTTTCAAAGAAACAGAAGAGCAATTCTAAAACTTGTATGAAACCACTAAAGACCCCAAATAGCTAAAGCAAACTTGAGAAAGAACAAAGGGGAAAAATCATACTTCCTGATTTCAAACTATATTATAAAGCTATAGTAATTAAAACAGTATGGTATAGGCATAAAAATAAACACATAAATCAGTGGAATAGAGAGCCCAGAAATAAATCTATGCATATATGGTCAATTAATTTACAACAAAGGAACCGAGAATATACAGTGGGGAAAGGACAGTCTCTTCAATAAGTGGTGCTGGAAAAACTGGACAGCCATTTGCAAAAGAATGAAATTGGACCACTATCTTACACCATACACAAAAATCAATTCAAAATGGATTAAAGCCTGAAATTCAAGACCTGAAACCGTGAAACTCCCAGAAGAATACACAGGAGATAAGCTCCTTGACATGGGTCTTGAGAATATTTCTTTTCTTCTGTATTTCACACAAAAAGCAAAAATAAACAAGTGGGACTAGATCAAATTTAAAAGCTTCTACACAGCCAAGGAAATCATAAACAAAATGAAAAGGCAACCTATGGAGTGGGAAAAAATATTTGCAAACCATCTATATGACAAGAGGTTAATGTCCAAAGTATATACAGAACTGATACAATTCAATAGCAAAAAAGCAAATCAATTAGAAATGGGCAGAAGATGTGAACAGACATTTTTCCAAGGAAGACATACAAATGACCAGCAGGTACACGAAAAGATGTTCAACATCAGTAGTCACCAAAACCACAATGAGATTTCATCTCACATGTATTAGAATGGCTATCCTCAAAATGACAAAAGATAAGTGTTGAGGATGTGAAGAAAAGAGAATCCTTGTGCACTGTTGATGGGAATGTAAATTGGTGCAAGTATGGAAAACAGTATGGAGATTCCTCAAAAATTTAAAAATGAAAAAAATATGATCCAGCAATCCCAGTTCTGGGTATATATCCAAAGGAAATGAACACAGGATACACACACACACACACATATGTGTGTGTATTGTGTACGTGTGTGTGTGTATATATATATA
>NW_006771840.1:174303-175661 GCF_000442215.2 Lipotes vexillifer
TATAAATCTACATTCCCATGTTCATTGCAGCATTATTTGCAATAGCCAAGGTAAGGAAACACCTAAGTGGCAGTTAACAGATGAATGAGTAAAAGATGTGGTAAATACAATGGCATATTATTCCACCATGAGAAAGAAGGAAATCTTGCCACTTGTGACAACATGGATGGATCTTGAGGGAATTATGCTAAGTGAAATAAGCCAGAGAGAAAGACAAATACTGCATGGTATGATTTACATGTGGAATCTGGAAGAAAAAAAAAAGAAAAAAGAAACAAAAAACTGGAACAGTAGGAAAGCAGTTGCTAGAGGTTGGGGGTATAGAGGAAAATAGGGAGAGGTCAAAGAGTACAAAATTTCAGGTATAACATGAATAAAGTCTGAGGGTCTAATGTATAACCTGGTGACTAGAGATGACAATGCTGTATTATATAATTGAAATTGAAATTTGCTGAGAGAACTAAACTATTATCACACACACACACACACACAAAACTGGATAAATATGTGAGGTGATGGACGTGATAATTAACTAGAGGGGCCTTTCACAATGTATATGTAGATCAAATCATGATGTACAGTACATTTTAAATATCTTACAATTTTGCCTATTATATCTCAATAAAGGTAAAAAAAAATGAAGTTATGTAAGTTACAGACTATCACTGAGTAATAATACCAAACAACTGAAGTAAAAACTATGTCCAAGATAGTTACAATGGGAAATTAAATGTTTATGCCAAGTATTAAAAACAAAGTTAGATGGGATTTGATAAGATTAAATAAATATCAAACCTTGTACCTTTATAAACATAACACCTGTCTTTAAGCACCCATGCAACACTTACAGAAAATTTAACCTATCTTTTGACCACAGTAATAAAAATACTGTAAATTCTTAAATTAAAAAGCATGCTAGGGGACTTCCTTGGTGGCACAGTGGTTAAGAATCCGCTTGCCAATGCAGGGGACGTGGGTTTAAGCCCTGGTCTGGGAAGCTCCCACATGCTATGGAGTAACTAAGCCCGTGCGCCACAACTACTGAGGCTGTGCTCTAGAGCCTGCGAGCCACAACTACTGAGGCCTGTGTGCCTAGAGCCTGTGCTCCGCACCAAGAGAAGCCACCACAATGAGAAGCCTGTGCACCGCAACAGAGTAGCCCTCGCTCACTGCAACTAGAGAAAGTGCGCATGCAGCAACAAAGACCCAAGGCAGACAAAATATAAGCAAATAAATAAATTAATATATATAAAAAAGCATGCTACCTTATTCTAAGTAAAGATATTTAAAAAATAAAAACAAGAAAATGGAAGTCTTACCCCATCTTTCTTTTTTTTTTTTTTTTTTTTTTTTTTTTC